>NC_136279.1:19152211-19187128 GCF_964198595.1 Lampetra fluviatilis | reverse complement strand
TACAGCGAGGGTGTTGGCGTACACACACACAGCACGCGTACACACACACAGCACGCGTACACACACACAGCACGCGTACACACACAGCACGCGTACACACACACACAGCACGCGTACACACACACAGCACGCGCACACAGACGCGCAGTCATACAATACACAGACACGTGAATAAGGGACACATAGGGAATACGCACGCTACAGTTGATACGTATCGTGTTCACCAAAACAATACAAACCACACACGCCACATATACACACACCACACACACACACCACACTCACACACCACACTCACACACACCACACACACCACACGCAACTCTCACACACACACAACACACACGCCACACACACAACACACCACACACACAACTCATACGCCACACGCAACTCTCACACACACACAACTCACACGAAACACCCCCCACACACACACAACTCGCACACACAACTCAAACACCACACACACAACTCATACGCCCACACACACCACACACACAACTCACACGAACACCCCCCCCCCCCACACACACAACTCACACACACAACTCCACACACCACGCAACTCACGCGAAACACCCCCCACACGGACACAACAACTTGGCACGCACAGCGCCACGCACAGCCAGCGCCCACCTCCTCACTCCATGCGGCCCGAGGGAGATCCGAAGTCTCGGCTGTGGGGGAGCGCGGGGGAGGAGGAGGTGGAGGAGGAGGAGGTGGAAGAGGAGGAGACGACGACGAGGAGGAGGTGGACGAGGAGGAGGCGGGGGAGCGAGGGACATGGGCCCCGGGACCCCCACGGGCCCCGGGAGCCGGGAGAGGAGCCGGGGCCCGTGAGGAGACGGAGAGAGCGCGGGGAGAGCGGGGAGAGCGCGCGGCGGCGGCGGGTGGCGGCGAGCGAGAGAGGTGAGAGAGGGGGGGGAGTGAGGGGGGAGTGAGGGGGGGAGAGTGAGGGAGAGGGGGGAGAGTGAGGGGGGAGTGAGGGGGGGAGTGAGGGAGAGGGGGGAGAGTGAGGGGGGAGTGAGGGGGGGAGAGTGAGGGGGAGTGAGGGGGGAGTGAGGGAGAGGGGGGAGAGTGAGGGGGAGTGAGGGGGGAGTGAGGGAGAGGGGGGAGAGTGAGGGGGGGAGTGAGGGGGGAGAGTGAGGGGGAGTGAGGGGGGAGTGAGGGAGAGGGGGGAGAGTGAGGGGGAGTGAGGGGGGAGTGAGGGAGAGGGGGGAGAGTGAGGGGGGAGTGAGGGGGGAGAGTGAGGGGGGAGTGAGGGGGGAGTGAGGGAGAGGGGGGAGAGTGAGGGGGAGTGAGGGGGGAGTGAGGGAGAGGGGGGAGAGTGAGGGGGGGAGTGAGGGGGGAGAGTGAGGGGGAGTGAGGGGGGGAGTGAGGGAGAGGGGGGAGAGTGAGGGGGAGTGAGGGGGGAGTGAGGGAGAGGGGGGAGAGTGAGGGGGGAGTGAGGGGGGGAGAGTGAGGGGGAGTGAGGGGGGAGTGAGGGAGAGGGGGGAGAGTGAGGGGAGAGTGAGGGGGGGAGTGAGGGAGAGGGGGGAGAGTGAGGGGAGAGTGAGGGAGAGGGGGGAGAGTGAGGGGAGAGTGAGGGAGAGGGGGGAGAGTGAGGGGGAGTGAGGGGGGGGAGTGAGGGAGAGGGGGGATAGTGAGGGGAGAGTGAGGGGGGAGTGAGGGAGAGGGGGGGATGAGAGGGGAGAGTGAGGGGGAGTGAGGGGAGAGTGAGGGAGAGTGAGGGGGAGTGAGGGAGGGGGGATAGTGAGGGGAGAGGGGAGAGTGGAGGGGAGTGAGGGGGGGAGAGTGAGGGGAGGAGTGAGGGGGGAGTGAGGGGAGAGGGGGGATAGTGAGGGGGAGAGAGGGGGGAGAGTGAGGGGAGAGTGAGGGAGAGTGAGGGAGAGTGAGGGAGAGGGGGGAGAGTGAGGGGGGAGAGTGAGGGGAGAGTGAGGAGAGGGGGAGAGTGAGGGGGAGAGTGAGGGGGGAGTGAGGGGGGAGTGAGGGAGAGGGAGGGAGAGTGAGGGGAGAGCGGGGAGAGCGCGGGCGGCGCGGCGAGCGGGAGAGGTGAGAGAGGGGGGTGAGTGAGGGGGGGAGTGAGGGGGAGAGTGAGGGGGGAGAGTGAGGGGGGAGTGAGGGGAGGGGAGGTGAGGGGGGAGTTGAGGGGGAGGAGGGGGAGAGTGAGGGGGGAGTGAGGGGGGAGTGAGGGGGAGTGAGGGGGAGAGTGAGGGGAGAGTGAGGGGAGAGTGAGGGGGGAGTGAGGGGAGAGTGAGGGGGAGAGTGAGGGGGGAGAGGGGGGAGTGAGGGGGAGAGTGAGGGGGGAGAGTGGAGGGGGGGAGAGTGAGGGGGAGAGTGAGGGGGAGAGTGAGGGGGAGAGTGAGGGGGAGAGTGAGGGGGAGAGTGAGGGGGGAGGAGTGAGGGGGGAGAGTGAGGGGAGAGGGGGGAGAGTGAGGGGGAGTGAGGGGGGAGAGTGAGGGGGAGTGAGGGGGGAGTGAGGGGAGAGGGGGGAGAGTGAGGGGGGAGAGTGAGGGGGGAGTGAGGGGGAGAGGGGGGAGAGTGAGGGGGGAGAGTGAGGGGAGAGTGAGGGGGGAGTGAGGGGAGTGAGGGAGAGGGGGGAGAGTGAGGGGGAGTGAGGGGGGAGAGTGAGGGGGGAGTGAGGGGGGAGAGTGAGGGGGGGAGAGTGAGGGGAGAGTGAGGGGGGAGTGAGGGGAGAGGGGGGGAGTGAGGGGGAGAGTGAGGGGGGGAGAGTGAGGGGGGAGTGAGGGGAGGGAGAGAGAGGGGGAGAGTGAGGGGGAGGGGGAGAGGGGGGAGAGTGAGGGGGAGTGAGGGGGAGAGGGGGGGAGTGAGGGAGAGTGAGGGGGAGAGGTGAGGGGGAGAGTGAGGGGAGTGAGGGGGGAGTGAGGGAGAGGGGGGAGAGTGAGGGGGAGAGTGAGGGGGGAGGGGGAGAGTGAGTGAGGGGAAGGGGGGAGAGTGAGGGGGAGTGAGGGGAGGAGAGAGGGGGAGAGTGAGGGAGAGTGAGGGAGAGTGAGGGAGAGGGAGGGGAGAGTGAGGGGGAGAGTGAGGGGGGAGTGAGGGAGAGGGGGGAGAGTGAGGGGAGTGAGGGGAGAGTGAGGGAGAGTGAGGGGAGTGAGGGGAGGAGGGAGTGAGGGGGGGAGGAGGTGAGGGGGAGAGTGAGGGGGGAGAGTGAGGGGGGAGTGAGGGGGGAGTGAGGGGGGAGTGAGGGGGGAGTGAGGGGGGAGTGAGGGGAGAGAGTGAGGGGGAGTGAGGGGGAGAGTGAGGGGGGAGTGAGGGAGGAGGGGAGGTGAGAGGGAGGGGAGAGGGGGGAGAGTGAGGGGGGAGAGTGAGGGGGGAGAGGTGAGGGGGGAGAGTGAGGGGGGAGTGAGGGGAGAGTGGGGGAGAGTGAGGGGGGAGAGTGAGGGGGGGGGAGAGTGAGGGGGGGAGTGAGGGGGAGTGAGGGGGAGAGTGAGGGAGAGTGAGGGGGAGAGTGAGGGGAGAGGGAGGGGGAGAGTGAGGGGGGAGAGTGAGGGGGGGAGGGTGAGGGGGAGTGAGGGGGAGAGTGAGGGGGGAGAGTGAGGGGGAGAGTGAGGGGGGAGAGTGAGGGGGGAGAGTGAGGGGGGAGAGTGAGGGAGTGAGGGGGAGAGTGAGGGAGAGGGGGAGAGGGGGGAGTGAGGGGGGGAGTGAGGGAGAGGGGGAGAGTGAGGGGAGAGGAGGGGGAGTGAGGGGGGAGTGAGGGGGAGGGAGGGAGAGGGGGGAGAGTGAGGGGGGAGTGAGTGAGGGGAGAGGAGGGGGAGAGTGAGGGGAGAGTGAGGGGGAGTGAGGGGAGAGGGGGAGAGGGGGGGGAGTGAGGGGGAGAGGTGAGGGGGAGTGAGGGGAGAGTGAGGGGAGAGTGAGGGGGGAGTGAGGGAGAGGGGGAGAGTGAGGGGAGAGGAGAGGAGGGAGAGGAGGGGAGAGTGAGGGGAGAGGTGAGGGGAGAGTGAGGGGGGAGTGAGGGAGGGAGAGTGAGGGGGGAGAGAGTGAGGGGAGTGAGGAGAGGGGGGAGTGAGGGAGGGGAGAGTGAGGGGAGGGAGTGAGGGAGTGAGGGGAGAGTGAGGGAGTGAGGGGGGAGAGTGAGGGAGAGGGGGGAGAGTGAGGGGAGAGTGAGGGGAGGGAGGAGAGAGGGGGGAGAGTGAGGGGGAGAGAGGGGGGAGAGTGAGGGGAGAGTGAGGGGAGAGTGAGGGGAGAGTGAGGGGGAGAGTGAGGGGAGAGTGGAGGGGAGAGGGAGAGTGAGGGGGAGTGAGGGAGAGGGGGTGAGGGGAGAGTGAGGGGGAGTGAGGGGGAGAGTGAGGGGGAGAGTGAGGGGAGAGGGAGGGGGAGTGAGGGGGAGAGTGAGGGGGGAGTGAGGGGGAGAGTGAGGGGGAGAGTGGGGGAGAGTGAGGGGAGAGTGAGGGGAGAGGGGGAGTGAGGGAGAGGGGGGAGAGTGAGGGGAGAGGTGGGAGAGTGAGGGGGGAGAGTGAGGGGGGAGAGTGAGGGGTGAGTGAGGGGGGAGTGAGGGGGGAGAGTGAGGGGGAGGGGAGGGTGAGGGGTGAGTGGTGGGAGTGAGGGGGGAGAGTGAGGGGAGAGGGGGAGTGAGGGGGAGAGTGGGTGGGAGAGTGAGGGGGAGAGTGAGGGGGGGAGAGAGGGGGGAGGAGGGGGAGTGAGGGGAGAGTGGGGGAGAGTGAGGGGGTGAGTGAGGGGGGAGAGTGAGGGGGAGGAGGGAGTGAGGGAGGGAGTGAGTGAGGGAGGGAGTGAGGGGGGAGAGGAGGGGGGAGAGTGAGGAGGGAGAGGGAGAGTGAGGGGGAGAGTGAGGGGGGAGGGAGGGGGAGCGTGAGGGGAGAGAGAGGGGAGGTGAGGGAGTGAGGGAGTGAGGGAGGTGGGAGAGTGAGGGGGGGGAGAGTGGGGGGAGGGGTGGGAGAGTGAGGGGGGAGTGGGGGGGGAGAGTGAGGGGGGAGTGGTGGGGAGGGTGAGGGAGAGTGAGGGAGGGAGTGAGGGGGGAGAGAGTGAGGGGGGAGTGAGGGAGAGTGAGGGGGGAGAGTGAGGGGGGAGAGTGAGGGGGAGAGTGGAGAGGAGGGGGAGAGTGAGGGGGGAGAGTGAGGGGGGAGAGTGAGGGGGGAGAGTGAGGGAGGGGAGGAGTGAGGGGGGAGAGGGAGGGGAGAGTGAGGGGGGAGAGTGAGGGGGGAGGGGTGGGAAGTGAGGGGTGGAGAGTGAGGGGAGGAGGTGGGAGTGAGGGGGAGAGTGAGGGAGGGGGGGGGGGAGAGTGAGGGGGGAGAGTGAGGGGGAGTGAGAGGGGAGAGTGAGGAGGGGAGTGAGGGGAGAGTGAGGGGGGAGTGAGGGGGGGGAGTGAGGGAGGTGGGAGAGGTGGAGGGGGAGGGAGGGGAGCGTGAGGGGAGAGTGAGGGGAGAGGAGGAGTGAGGGAGGGAGGGAGGGTGAGGGGGGAGTGGGGGGAGGTGAGGGGGGAGGGGTGGGAGAGTGAGGGGGGAGTGGTGGGAGAGTGAGGGGGAGTGGGGGGAGGGGTGGGAGAGTGAGGGGGGAGTGGGGGGAGTGAGTGTGGAGGGAGAGTGGAGGGAGGAGGAGTGGGAGGGGGAGAGTGAGGGGGAGGGGTGGGAGAGTGAGGGGGGAGGGGGGGAGAGTGAGGGGGTGAGTGAGGGGTGAGTGAGGGGAGTGTGAGGGGGGAGGAGTGAGGGGGGAGAGGTGGGGAGAGTGAGGGGGGAGGGAGGGGGAGCGTGAGGAGAGAGAGGGGGAGAGTGAGGGAGTGAGGGAGGGGTGGAGAGTGAGGGGGAGTTCCACAGTGGAGTTCGAGGTGAGGGTGAATGATTTCACACCGGCACAGACCCTGTGTGGTTCATCCGGCTCTTCATCGACGGTGTTTCTAATCAATGGAGGCCACGTAGCGGGGAGACGCGTTCCCGAGTGATGGTGATGATTGTGGTGGTGGTTGTAGTGGTGGTGGTGGTGATGATGGTAGTGGTGATGGTAGTGATAGTGATGGTAGTGATGGCGATGGTAGTGATGGTGACGTTAGTGATGATAGTAGTGATAGTGGTGATGGTAGTGATGGTAATGGGGGTGATGCTGTTGGAGTTTTCGTTAAAGCTGTAGAGACCGCGACCAGCGGCACGGTTCCGCCTGGGAGATCGTTCTCTGTGTGTCTGTACGAGAGTGTGTCTGTGTGTGTCTGTGTATGAGCGAGTGGGGAGCGGTGGTGTAGCAGTCCGCGTGCTGCGCTACGAACCCGGCGACCCGAGTTCGAAGCCCGCTCACGGCCAACAACACCGGTGACGGCTATCTGCACCGGCCCTGGGACTCCCCTAGGTCGACTCAGTCTCAAATTGGGCAGTGTGTAGTAAACATCGCCACTGGGGAGACAAAGGCGGCCGGGCTTGGTGCTGGCCACCCACCCCCTCGTGTGCCGTGCCGGCCTTCATAGGTTGCAACTCGCTAACAGCACTTGCCCTAACAGTTCGTAAAGGCTATACGGGGGATCTTTGTGTCAGTGACGTGGTGTAGCCGAGTTTCGCTGCCACAGAGCGTTACGAACCGTGCCGAACTAGTCAGGGAAGTGGGAAAACTACCGAAGGTTTTCATCGTCACCGCCGGTGTTGGCCGTGAGCGGGAATCGAACTCGGTAACTCGCCGGGTTCGTAGGGCAGCGCGCTAACCGCTGCACCACCGCTCCCCACGATCACTCGACCACAGCGAGAAGGGGGGTGGGGTTGGAGCCCCGGGTTCGATTCCCGACTCGGGCGACTTCCCGTGCGTGGAGGTTTGTGTCTTCTCCCTCTCTGTTCTCAGCGCGGATTGTCTCCGATGTGCCGGGTACCCCTCCGATTTCGAGCGGTGTTTTTTGGCAGCTCGAAAGTTCCACGTGCTGATGATGAGCCACTTCGTTGAGCTCTCATTTGTGATTTGCCAGGTCGCTTCTGAACATTAAGTCACGTAGGTAAAAAATAAATAATAAATAATAAAATGATCGAAATAATAATAGAAATAAAATAATTATTTTATCCATTAAAATGAATAATAAAAGTTTAGAAATAATAATAGAAATAAAATATTTTTTTTATTTCTATTAGAAATAAAATTCTTATTTTATTTCTATTAGAAATAAAATTATTATTTTATTTCTATTACCACCTCTATCATTTTACTATATAATTATTTTATTTCTATTATTGGTTATATCATTTTATTATTTACTTTCATTATTTATTTTTTCCTACGTGACTTTACCGAAAAAACCTAGGAGTATGAATCCTTGCAGTCACGAAAGCTTCAAATCTAGAATTAAGAGCCTAACCTGATTAAATAAAATAAAATTACGTTTGAGCAGTTTATAACGAAAACAAAGCCTACCAAACGTAACATCCAAACAATCTTTACAATGCGGTCAAAATGACCCACGAGAAATACTCACCGCGTCTCAAGGAGGGTTCTGCCGAGTTTGCTCAGTAGGGGGTGATGATGATGCTGCTGCTGCTATGTGTGTACGAGCCCAATCGAGTACGACACGGTAACGAGATGTTAACCACCTCGCCTGGTATACGGGAGGTCGTGGGTTCGACCCTGACGCCTACTGCTGTATATTTGGAGTTTGCGTGTCTCTCTCTCTCACCGTGGATCGCGTGGATTTTTTTTCTCCGGATGGCCGGACTTTCCCTCCACATTTATAATCATGCTCAAAATTTTTACACGTAATGGTAAGCCACTTCGTTGAAATAATTTTTTTTAGGTCAGGTCACTTCTCAGTGGGCGTTACCTGGTAAAATAAAAAATGTATTATTTCAGTGATTTGCAGTTAAATGTATTAAGCAACATTACACGTTTCGTTTTATAGCGATGATAACTCGGACGAAACCCACGCAGAATCGAAGAACAACAACATACGAATCCCTCTTGCGCTATCGATAATTCCCTAACCTTCAGCGGAACGCAGACCTTCACCCAAACACAATCACGTGACCCCTCAACCTTGACCCTCATCCAAACCCTGAGCACTATCGGTAAATCTGAGCGTTCACACTTTCGCCGTGGCCACGAGCCCTATCCCACACGGCATCCATGACACCGCCCCCGCTCCCGCCTGTTAACACCCAACTTTAATAGTGATGTTTATTTCTGCCCGCACCCCTACAAGAAGCGTTCCCACTCGCACCCCTACAGAACTGTTCCCCGGCCACACCCCTACGGAATGTTGCCAGCCGCACCCCTACGGAACGTTGACTCTCGCCATGGCCACGTGTCCTATCCCGCACGCACCCACCTTCAACAGTGTGCCGTTTGTTACCGGGCGCTTGGCGTATTACCCGTGGCAACATCCCACCCCCCAAACCCCCCCCACTGACACGTCTGTAGACTGCGCGTGCCGATCACCCTGCGTCGATACCAACTCTCCTGCAGAATGACAACGATAATAATGATTGTAATTGTTCTCTCCAGGGACCTCTGACCCTGACCCGGAGCCATCGACCTCAGGGCTGGAGCTGCTAGCGCCACTCCAGCCAGCACCACCCATCCTCCTGCCAGGGTACAGCAGCACCAACAGCGGCAACAGTAGCAGCAATAGCAGCAGCAGCAGCAGCAGGATTAACAGCAGCAACAGCAGCAACAACAGCAGCAACAGCAGCAACAACAGCAACAGCAGCAGCAACAACAGCAGCAATAGCAGCAGCAACAACAGCAACAACAGCAGCAACAACAGCAACAACAGCAGCAGGATTAACAGCAGCAACAGCAGCAACAGCAGCAGCGGCAGCAGCAGCAACCCTCGGCAGACATCTCCATGTGGCAGCGGTGCGTGGCTCTCTGTGCCAGCATCGCACACATCACCACCACCATCATCGCCGCCACCATCGTCACCATCACCGCCGCCACGACCGCCGCCACGACCGCCACCACGGCAGCCATCGCCACACCCGCCATCGCCGCCACCACGGCCAGCGGCAGCGCCGCAGCCGATGGCGCTGGGCGCGGGGCGCCCGGTGACCGACACCGCCGCCACCGGCGCCGAACCCGAAAAGTTGAAACGCGACCGGCGGCGGCGGGGGGGGCAGGCGTCGGCGGGGAACGGCGACGATCGCGGCGTCGCCAACGGCAATGGTAACGTCGGCAACGGCCGCGGCAACCGCGGCGGCACCGGCGGCGGCGGCGGCGACTGCGGCGGTAGCGCCGGTGGCGACGGGGTGCGGACTCGCTTCCACACCTTCCCGTGCCTGGAGGACTTCTGCGCGGTGCAGCGCAGCCACCGCATGCTGGAGGAGAGCGGCTTCTACTGGGGCCACCTGTCCAGCGCCGAGGCGGCGGCGGCGCTGCTCGGCAAGCCGGTGGGCACCTTCCTGGTGCGCGACAGCCGCCACGGGGCCCACTTCTTCTCGCTGAGCGCCGTGACGGAGCGGGGCCCCACCAGCGTGCGCGTACATTTCCGCGCCGGCGCCTTCGCCCTCGACACGGTGCAGGAGGCAGCGCACGCGGCGCCGCGCTTCGCCAGCCTCATGGAGCTCATCGAGCACTACATGGGCGAATCGCGCCGGTTCGACCGGGCCGGCGGGGGCGGCGGCGGCGACGACGGCGACCGCCGGCACCGGCGCCGCGACGGGGCGCCGGCGGGGCCACGCTACTGCGTGACGCACGACGACGGCACGCGCCTGCCGCTGCTGCTGTCCCGCCCGCTGCCCCGCCACGCCGGGGCGCCGCCGTCCATGCAGCACGCGTGCCGCCGCGCCATCCACCGCGCCGTGCCCGGCGAGCGCCTCGCCGAGCTGCCGCTGCCCGCGCCGCTGCGGGACTTCCTCGAGAGATACCCGTCGCAGGTGTGAGCCGCAGGAGCCGCGGGGGCGGAGAGGGGCGGGGGGTTGACGGGGCGCGATGGGATGGGGCGGGGCGGCTATCCCGCCGGAGGTACCCGTCCAGACGTACAACCCCACCCACACCCCAAAGACAAAGATCCCCCGCGTATCCCGTTAACAGACGCCGAATGAAGGCCACCGGCGCTGCGGCCCACGACGGGGTGGTGGGCGGCCAGCACCACGCCCGGCCGCCGTCGTCTCCCGCAGTGGCGACGTTTGTTTTACCCACGTCGCACCGGGTGCTCTTTTGAGGCTGAGTCGACCCTAGGGGAGGAGGCCCAGGCTCCGGTGCTGGTGGCCGTGAGCGGCAATCGAACTCGGGTCATAACCGGGTTCATGGCGCGGCGCACTGGCCGTTGCACCAGCCCACACCCCACCCACGGTGGAAGTGGCGCTGCCTCTCATCGCCCCCAGAGGAGTCGGAGTCGCGAGCTGCGTCGAAGAACAAGACCCGGAGTTGGCATCTGAACTCGAGGATCGGATCATGGGATTAGCGGCGCCGGAAGTCCGCTGACAGTCGAAGCCGCACGCTGCTGCATCCAAGACCCAGATGCGGCGAAGAACTCAGAATCTGGATTTGAATTCGCGCTGCTCCATTCAAGACCCGGAATTGGTTAATGACCTGGATTTGGATTCGAATTCAAGCTGCTGCACCCAAGATCCGGATCCGCATAGGGACCCTGGATCAGGATTCGAATTCACGCCGCTGCGTTCGAGACCCAGATCTGGTGAGTGATCTGGATCTGGATTTGAATTCACGCTGCTGCTCCCAAGACACGGATCCGCATTCGGACCCTGGATCTGGATTCGAACTCACACTGCTGCATCCGGACCGCGATCTGCATCTGGACTTTCTGTGCACCGTTCGCAGATCCACACCTTGAGCCAAACTCACAATCTGCACCTCAACTGGAAATCGAACCCATGCATGTTTCCACCCAGAGTCAAAACATGAACATCGCACGTTTGCTGGGCGTGAAGTCAAACCCAAACACTCCTCAGGCACCTTGGCCAGGAGTCAAACCCAGGCACCGCAGCCGGATGTGCAGTCGACTCTGCTCTTGAACGCGTACAGAGTACAGAGTTGAACATTGATTTCATTTAACTCGTGAGAGCGGGCTGGAGAGATGGCCAGGAGTAACCTGACCTGGGCCATCTGCAGCAGTGACCTGGGTAAAACCTGGAGCTGGAGTCCAACTGAATGTGGGGAGATCCGGAGTGTGTGTGTGTGTGTATGGGAGTGTGTGTGTGTGTATGGGAGTGTGTGTGTGTGTAGGTGTATGAGGGTGTGTGTGTGTGTAGGTGTATGAGGGTGTGTGTGTGTGTGTAGGTGTATGGGAGAGTGTGTGTTTGTAGGTGTATGGGAGAGTGTGTGTGTAGGTGTATGGGAGAGTGTGTGTTTGTAGGTGTATGGGAGAGTGTGTGTAGGTGTATGGGAGTGTGTGTGTAGGTGTATGGGGGTGTGTGTGTGTAGGTGTATGGGAGAGTGTGTAGGTGTATGGGAGTGTGTGTGTAGGTGTATGGGAGTGTGTGTGTAGGTGTATGGGAGTGTGTGTGTAGGTGTATGGGAGTGTGTGTGTAGGTGTATGGGAGTGTGTGTGTAGGTGTATGGGAGTGTGTGTGTGTCGGTGTATGGGAGTGTGTGTGTGTGTAGGTGTATGGGAGTGTGTGTGTGTGTGTAGGTGTATGGGAGTGTGTGTGTGTGTGTGTAAGTGTATGGGAGTGTGTGTGTAGGTGTATGGGAGTGTGTGTGTGTGTGTAGGTGTATGGCAGTGTGTGTGTGTAGGTGTATGGGAGAGTGTGTGTAGGTGTATGGGAGTGTGTGTAGGTGTATGGGAGTGTGTGTGTGTAGGTGTATGGGAGTGTGTGTGTGTGTAGGTGTATGGAGAGTGTGTGTGTAGGTGTATGGGGGTGTGTGTGTAGGTGTATGGGAGTGTGTGTGTGTGTGTAGGTGTATGGGAGTGTGTGTGTGTGTGTAGGTGTATGGGAGTGTGTGTGTGTGTGTGTAAGTGTATGGGAGTGTGTGTGTAGGTGTATGGGAGTGTGTGTGTGTGTGTAGGTGTATGGCAGTGTGTGTGTGTGTAGGTGTATGGGAGAGTGTGTGTAGGTGTATGGGAGAGTGTGTGTAGGTGTATGGGAGTGTGTGTGTGTGTAGGTGTATGGGAGTGTGTGTGTGTAGGTGTATGGGAGTGTGTGTGTGTGTAGGTGTATGGAGAGTGTGTGTGTAGGTGTATGGGGGTGTGTGTGTAGGTGTATGGGAGTGTGTGTGTGTAGGTGTATGGGAGTGTGTGTGTGTGTAGGTGTATGGAGAGTGTGTGTGTAGGTGTATGGGGGTGTGTGTGTAGGTGTATGGGAGTGTTTGTGTGTGTGTAGGTGTATGGGAGTGTGTGTGTGTGTAGGTGTATGGAGAGTGTGTGTGTAGGTGTATGGGGGTGTGTGTCTAGGTGTATGGGAGTGTGTGTGTAGGTGTATGGGAGTGTGTGTGTGTGTGTAGGTGTATGGGAGTGTGTGTGTGTGCGAGCGAGGGATCGAACTGTTTGCCCGAGAACTCCGCGTCACACGGCACCAGCAGGCATGGCAACTCGCGCGCGATGCATTCGTTACGGTTTCTCGAGTCGGGCTACTTGCTTCCGGTTGTACGCTATCTCTGCTTAAGAACTCTTCTTTGACATCAAAGTAATTCCCCCAATTCCTGTTCAAGAATTACGAAAGCACAACGCAAGCGCGCCTATATAATCGCGGCGATACCAAATTCTGACTCCGTTGTCTGCATCATATGCAGGGGTATTTATGTATGTGTAACAGTTTATATATTGCGTTACGGTATAGGGTGGCTGCCATAGCGGTGCTACGGTTATCACCGCACTGTCACTCGCGATCCAGAGGTTGCCGGTTCGATTCCACGTCCTGGCGCCCTGGCCGGTTGAAACGACGTTCCTTGAATTCTCCGCCAGCCACCCCCACCACCACCGCCGCCGCCACCACCGCAACCGCCAACACCACCACCACCGCCACAATCACCGACTCTATCGCCACCACCACCATCGCCACCACCACCGCTACCGCCAACATCGCCACCACCGCAACCACCAACACCGCAACCGCCGCAACCGCCACCACCGCCACCACCGCCAACACCGCCACCACCGCCACCACCGCCACAATTACCGACTCCATCTCCGCCACCACCACTGCCACCGCCTCCGTCCACCCAGCGGAGTGAATTGGTCCGGCACGGTCGGACGGTCGATCCATCGATGGGCAGGTCGCGTCCGGTGGGGTCAAATGTGGCAACACGTGCGTGTGTGTGTAGGTGTATGGGTGTGTGTGTAGGTGTATGGGTGTGTGTGTAGGTGTATGGGTGTGTGTGTAGGTGTATGGGTGTGTGTGTAGGTGTATGGGTGTGTGTGTAGGTGTATGGGTGTGTGTGTAGGTGTATGGGTGTGTGTGTAGGTGTATGGGTGTGTGTGTAGGTGTATGGGTGTGTGTGTGTAGGTGTATGGGTGTGTGTGTAGGTGTATGGGTGTGTGTGTAGGTGTATGGGTGTGTGTGTAGGTGTATGGGTGTGTGTGTAGGTGTATGGGTGTGTGTGTACGGGTGTGTGCGGGTGTGCGTGTGGTGCTCGCTAACAGCACTTTTCCGAACAGTCTGCGAAAGGATATCCGGGGGATCTTTGTCTTTCTGTGGGTGTTTGTGTGTGTGCTGCTCGCTAACGGCACTTGCCCCAACAGTTTGTTAAGGCTGTACGGGGGATCTTTGTCTTTGTGTGGGTGTTTGTGTGTGTGCTGCTCGCTAACGGCACTTGCCCCAACAGTGTGTTAAGGCTGTACGGGGGATCTTTGTCTTTGTCTCTTCTATGGGAAGCGGTGGCGTAGTGGTTCAAGCACTACGCTATGAGCCCAGGCCAACCCAGTTCCTCATTCCCGCTCAAGACCAATAACAGTGGGCAATATTTGAACTTGTCCTGGCCCTCCCCTAGGTCGACTCGGCCTTAAATGAGTACCTAGTGCGGTGTGTAAATATTATCAACACTGGGGAGACAAAGGCGGCCGGGCGTGGTTTTGGCCCCCACGTGTGCCGTGCCGGCCTTAATAGGTGCTCGCTAACAGCACTTGCCCCAGCAGTCTGTGCAAGGCTATACGGGGGATCTTTGCCTCTTGTCCGTTCTCTGAGCAGGTATTCTCCGGGCACACCCATCTCCTGTTTACAGCCCTGAGCCAGTGGTGGAAGTTCCACATTCCTATGGCGGGGGCGGATCTATAACCCCGCGTGACAACCGCCTGCAGTGCAGAAGGGAAGAAAAAAAAATATGTTGAAATGCAACAAAAATGTCATCAAAGTTTTTCCCCGAGAGACGTTAATTTGGCAGCAGAAAATATATGGATGCAAGGACGTCAACCAAATACACGGCGTTAATCGTCGTCATTTTAATCTCGCCAAGTAACCGTCGTGTATATAATCCGCACACAGACGCAGCCGATGACCAACAACCACCGCCTGCCACGGCGCTCGTGCCAGGCTAGGTGCACACAGCCCCGGCACAAATACACACACGCGCCTCAATTTACAATGACACACGCAGACAGACTCACAGTCGCACACACGTACACGGGTACATCTAAATAAACACACGTACCGAATTACATGCGTGCAAAACCAGATCCGCAACACACCGTTTTTTGCGACCACATGCAGAGACACGCCAACAGGTGCACGCAAATCCACAAACGCGTGCACGTACACACACACATGTACATGTGCATATTTTATAAACACGAAAACGCGCGCACATATATAGATACATACCCCATAAGGTATTTGTGTTGTGACGTGCGTTGTATTTTTTCAAGAAAAAGCGCCACTTAATTATGTTTATTTATCCACAAGACACACACACACACACGAGTATGTGTGTGCGTACGTGTATGCGATATATTATTGATTAAGTCATAATGTCATATCGTACATTTTAACTTTGAAAATTGCACACATTAAATATTTATTATAACAATCAGAGCTGCTTCCTTGTGACATCTCTTATACGGGGGACGTTGAGTTCAGACAATGGCAGAGAGAGAGAGCGGTCTCTGTGTCTCTGTGTCTCGAGACAATGGCAGAGAGAGAGCTTTCCCTGACGACAAATTCAACTTTCTCCTCCTGGATCACAAAGTCAAATCCATGTTCGCACACGCGCGCGCGCTTGCGTGCTACCTAACGCCAGTAACTCCACTTTTAAAATCTCTTCAAATCCTCTCGAGGGGGTTCTTCAAGAATTCCCTCCCCGCCCCCCCCCCCCCAACTTTAGTAGGTGCGGTGGCAGACGGAAGGAGACGTCAACATTCGAGTGATTTCATGCTCAAAGATTCAGCCATGCCGCACTCATCCTGCTGTCCACAGCCACGCGGAGCTAATGGTGGGGATTCTAAATTCCCATGGTGGGTGCGACTCTCTCCATGCAAATGACGACGACTGTTAGCTTCCCCACAAAGTGGTACTCTATTTATCGACCCTGAAAGGATGATGGGCTGAGTCTCCGTGAACGTTTGTGCCGCTGTTCCAGTCACATTCACTGCCCTTACATAATCACCCATTGACACACACAGTGACCAAATAGACTTGCACAAACTCGCATGGTCACATAGACACAAATTCTTACATAGAGACCCATAGACTCACGTACACTGACACGATCTAAAGACGACGACAAAGATTAAACGGATATGTACACAGAGACCCGTAGACTCACATCGTCATAGAGGCCCATAGACTCACACAAATAATCATAGGTTCACACTGAGACCCATAGACCCACATATACATACATGATCCAAGGACTTACGCACAGAGACCCATAAAATTGCATAGAGACCCATAGACTCGCACTGAGACCCCATAGACTCACATCGTCATCGAGACACATAGACTTACATACAAAACCCATAGACTCACGTACATTTACACAATCTATAGACGACGCACATAGATAAAAAAAATATATGTACACAGAGACCCGTAGACTCACATCGTCATAGAGACCCATAGACTCACACAAATAATCATAGGTTCACACTGAGACCCATAGACCCACATATACATACATGATCCAAGGACTTACGCACAGAGACCCATAAAATTGCATAGAGACCCATAGACTCGCACTGAAACCCCATAGACTCACACCGTCATCGAGACACATAGACTTACATACAGACCCATAGACTCACGTACATTTATACAATCTATAGACGACAAAGAGTAAACTGATATGTACACAGAGACCCGTAGACTCACATCGTCATAGAGACCCATAGACTAACAAAACGACCCATAGCGCTTGCGGTGGGGGGAAGGGTGGGGGGAAGGGTGGGGGGGCGGAGGAGCGGTGGGGTACAGGAGGTGGTGGTGGTGGGTGGGGGGGGTTTCGATGAAAAGGAGATTGTAGTGGGGGGTGAGGGTGGGGGTGAGAAGGATGGGGGGGGTGAGGTGTCGATGAGAAGGAGATTTGGATGATGTTGACATTTTTTGGTCTGTGCTTGCTCGAGTCCTTTGACGTCACGGGGAGAGAAACTTAATCCGGCCTCAAAGAGGCGGCGTCGAGAGACGCGCTCAGCCCCGCGTCCATTCATGCGCCGGCAGCAAAGACAAAGACAAAGGTCCCCCGTGTAGCCTTCAACGGAATCTGCCGAATGAATTCACATCTGAAACAGATACAACGATGCCCGAGTGCAGTCGAAGGATGGCTCCCTATTGGTCAACCACGTTATGTATGCCGATTATTTGGTAATTGCTGCTCACTCGGAGGAGGAGTTGGAGGCGCTGCTGCTGAAGCTGGAGCGTGCCACTAAGAGGTGGGATCTTACCATCAGCTCCACCAAAACTAAGCACCTGCCTGGGTATTTTGTGCCACACTCCACCCCTCAGCTCCCCATTGGTGATGGAGCAGTTTCTTTTCTTCTTGGTTCTTTCGGTAAAGTCACGTAGAATGGAAACAATACAAATAATAAAATAAAACATAATAAAATAATTCTCACGACGTTTCGGCCACAACGCAAGCAGCCGTCATCAGGTGAAGACCAGGTCTGTTGGGGAGATAGCAGTTGTGGAGAGAGTGGAGAGTCTCCCATGCCCGGGCAGTGTGCTTATGACCAGCTCCGGTTTGACAGCAGAGGTCTCATTCTGAATCGTACGGGTGACATAATCTTTTCATCGGCTGCGTAACGCTGTGTGGAAACTACCTGGTCTGTCACTCCGCACGAAGTTTCGGGTCTTCTCGGCCACAGTCATGCCCTTCCTTCTCGATGATTGTGAAACGCGGACCCTCTAATGGAACACCTGCGCCAGTTATAAACATTCAGGCTGGCATGCTTACAATCCACCCTGGGTTTAACCAGGCTGGATTGTGTGAGGAGCTCACAAATCCTTTAAAGACCAGGACACATTCCCATCAGTGAGCTCCTCCGGCAGGCAAGGCTCCGTTGGCTGCGTCACCGCATGCCCAGCCACCGCATGCCCATCCACCGCATGCCCGGCCACCGCATGCCCATCCACCGCATGCCCAAGCAGCTTCTGTTTGGCCGCATAGAGGGGGCTAAACGGGCACGGCACGGGCTGGAGAAGAGATGGAGTGATGCGATACGGGAGGATGTGGAGCTGAGTGGACTTGTCGATGACTGGTACCAGCGGTGTCAAGATCGGCCTCTGTGGAGGAGACTCGTGAAGGACGCTACTGGGCAGTTGGAGGCAGTCGCCCTCCAACAACAACGGAGGGCGGAGGAGCGACGCTCACAACAACGAGCGGAGCGCCGGGCGGATAAAATACAGCAAGTTGGCACAGTAGGGGGTACAGCTGGTGTGCATCTTCCGGCTATTTCAGTAAACTAACCCATGGCACCTGCTGGGTCTGTCCCGAGACCTCCTGTCAGCGAGCCTTTGACATTTCACGTGGCCTCAAAGTGCACCTAGCCTGGCACAGGCGTCGTGGTGACTTCACCGTCACTTCGTGACGAATGGCGGGGTGTTGGTACCGGGCCTGGGCCTCCCCTAGGTCGACGCAGCCTCAAATGAGTTCTTGGTGCGACGTGTAAACATCGCCCACTGGGGAGACAAAGGCGGTCGGGCATGGTGCCGGCTTTAATAGCTGCTCGCTAACTACTTGCCAGGCGGATTAGCGATGTCAAACCCTGGCGGCTGGACGGTGGGGTGATTGACTCCGACCATCATCCATCCCTCCCTCCGAGGTCGATAAATTGAGGGTTTTTGTTGTTGTTGTTGTTTGTTTGTTTTAATGCGTGGGCAAGTCGACAGTGGTTGTCCTATGGATGGCTATCCTGACTTACCCGCCGTAGGAACGTGGAATTTCCACCAACTTGCTCCACACGACTGTAAAAAGAGAATGTCAATGAGCGATTTGGCATGACCCCCCACCCCCCTCCTCTCGAACGCCACCGGTTGCGAGAGACGCTGCGATTGACAAAATAGATAAGCGGATGACGACCTCCACCCCCACCCCAACCCCCACTCCCACCCCCCTCCCACCCCCACTCCCACCGCCTCCCATCCCCACACCCACCCCAACTTCCACCCCCCTTCCACCCCCCTCCCACTCCCCCCCTCCCACCCCCCCACTCCCACCCCCCTTCCCACCTCCCTCCCACTCCCCTCTCACCCCCACTCCCACCCCCCCTCCCACCCCCTACCACTACCACCCCCCCTTCCACACCCCCTCCCACCCCCACTCCCACCCCCCCTTCCACGCCCCCTCCCACCCCCACTCCCACCCCCACTACCACCCCCACTCCCACCCCCCTACCACCCCCACTACCACCCCCACCCCACTCCCACCCCCCTACCACCCCCACTACCACCCCCACCCCACTCCCACCCCCACCCCCCTACCACCACCACCACCACCCCCCTGCCCACAGCCCAACCGCCACCACCCCGGCCCCTGCCCCCTTCCCGTATCTCTCCCTCCGTCGGAAACGAGCCAACGACAAACAGAAGAAAAAAAAACACGCAACTTTTTTGTGCGCATCTCATCAGAGGCCACGCGCGTCCTTGCAGGCTGGTCCGCATCGTTTCTAATCGAAGCTTGTTCATGGGTCGGTCCGACGTTAGGACTCGGCAAGAAACCTGCGGCTCCTCTGACGTTATGTGTGAAGGGGGCACCGTCCAGTGTTCACCACAGTGAATTTGCGGCTCTTGAAATCATTGAGTTGTGGTTTTTTTGTGTGTCTGTTTACCGAATCCAACACAGTATTTAGCTCCTGCTATAAGATGTCCACGCGGAGTTTTTTGGGGGGAGAGGGGGGGGGGGCACGGGGGGGAGGGGGGGGGGCAATTCCCACCAAACTGGGCAAATGTATGATTTCATTTTCAGGAGTTGACAATTAAGATGGAAAAATAAATGAATGATATGCACCCGCGATTCTTAATGCGAGGGACAAAGCGAACACCCCCCCCCCCCCCGAATAGAGAAGTCAAACTCCGCCGATGTTGCCACGTGATCATGCTGCTGCTGATGATGATGGTGAAGCCACTTCGTTGAGCCATCATTTGTGCTGACCAGGTAGCTTCTGAAAAAGAAGGAACAGCTACTACGACGGCGTAGAAGCTCAGCGGGGTTTCGCGCGGTATAAAATTGAGGATCATTGTTTTAACGCCGTGGGCACACACGACGTTGATTTTTCCAAGACGAAGGTACTCTGCACAAACCCACTGGCTATCATCAGAGATTTGTTCATGAAGCCATCCAGATATATAGACACGGACACAACTTCAACCGAGAAGATGGGTACAAATTGAGCAATCATTGGAAGGACGCGATTAACCAGGTTAAGTCTTAACCTGCTGTGATGTTTCCATCCTTGCTGCGATTTTAGCCGACTCTCTGAGTTGCGGTGTACTGGTAGTAACCTCCTGGTTACACCAGCCCACAGGGGATCATTTTGTCCGTCCGTCGTGCATGGAGGAGCTGGGTGGGGAGGAAGGGGCTGGGTGGGTGGGGAGGGTGATGCTGGGTGGGAGGGGTGGGGCTGGGTGGGAAGGGGCTGCTCACCCCGTGGTGTACTTATCAACGTTTCACCTACTCACGCCGGCTTGTGCCCGCCCTCACAGTCGGCCATATTTGCGGAATACACCACGCCGCCGTTGACCCTGGCCATTGACCGAGCAACCCAACGTTCCTACCAGCTCCCTCCGCAGGAACGTGTTTAGGTTGGATGTCTTTGTATTGACGGGCTGGATGTCCTTCTCGCCCAGTCGCCGATGCTGCGGCATACGAAGCTCGTGCATTGCCATGCTGATCTCACAATACAACAGCCACTTGCACAGCCTCAGGCAAACCATCTCTAGCCCCGCCCGCTTACCATGAGGCTGGAACCATCTCAGGCCTACATAAGAGCTCGTGTCTCAGCAGCTTTCTCTCGTTCTCTCTCTCACCTGAAGACGGTCGCTTGTGTTGCGATCGAAACGTCGTGATCTATTAATTTCCTATCTACGTGACTTTACCGAAAGAACCAAAGAGCATATATATATAGAATGATAGCTTAGTTTCAAAGTTCCAAAGAACATCAGGCGGCCAACAACAATCAGCACTATCGGAAATATGTTCAGACCCGGGGGGGGGGTGGGGGGGAGGGCGGGGTCTGGTCGGTAATGAAAATGACGCAAAGGAGCCGCGTGTCTTTCTTTGTTTTTTCGAATTCGGTCACAAGAAGTGAGAATCTCCAAATTGTTTCAAAGTTGCCGCCCAATGGCACGTGGCGACTGCGAGACGGTGGCGGTCGCTTGCTAATCAAGTTCAAGTTAATTTATTAGGCGTAGCCCTGCGAGCCATTCGGCTCTTGAATCGGGTGCAACGGCAACAAACAGAAAACAAAAACATGAACAAGAAAACATCAACGACGCCAACGAGGGACTCGGCGAGTCCCTCAAAGAGCCGCGTGCTTCTGCCGAGCCCGTGGCATGAGAGGCAACATTTGATACATTTGGTGGCTTCAGCAAAGTTATTGCTTTTGTGGGTGGGTGCGACGGGGTGGGCCGGGGAGGAAGGGAGAAGAGAAGACGGAGTTGGGAGGAGGGAATTCCGAATGAGCGCAGCAGGAAGAGAAGTCGTGGACGTGTGTGCGTTGCGTTCATAGGATGTGCGGGGGGGAACGACAAAAAACTAAACACAACGCGCAGCTCTAAACAAACGAGTTTGTCGGTGTGGATGACGATGATTTCAAAAGTGCCACAGCTACCCGCAGTGGCTTCATAATATCGGAAGGAAGAAGCGTTCCAGACGGACGCAGAACCGTCTTTGTCCGATGGCCAGACAAACGTCACTGCTGGCAAGATGACGCAACGGAGTTTGCGTGATGATGGTGGTGGGGGTGGTGGTATGCTCATTTTTCAACGTGCAAACGCTGATCGGTACCTAACGGCGTTACCCCATTGTACCATAGTACCACGGCTCTCGCACGATGCCCGTGATGCAGTCATTCTTAGTCTGTCGATGGTCGGCGATGCGGCAATCGACTCATCTCGACGAGTTGTGCACGATGCAACTATTCAAAGTTGAATTTTTCGATAACGGATGTTTTTTAATGCTGATGTTTGGCGTTTCGACATCGCGGAGTGTGGCACTGATTTCGGATTGATTGGTACCGTAGTCGCGGAATTAAGTATACCCCTGGAAAAAAATAGTGTCCCAGAAATCAAATATTTAATTGCCTCGACCATTTTGTGTTATTTGGTACCCCGGGGTACCGCCATGAGGATCATTTGGTGGTGTGACCGGCAACATGGTGAGTGGGGGTGATTGAGTGGAGTGGGTGGGTGAGTGAGTAAAAGAGTGGACGACTGTGTGAGCGGGTGAGTGAATGAGTGTGTGGGTAAGTGTGTGAGTGAATGAGTGTGTGGGTAAGTGTGTGAGTGAATGAGTGTGTGAGTGAGATGAGTGGACGAGTGAGTGAGCGGATGAGCGGGTGAGTCTATGGATGAATGAGTGTGTGTTCATGTGAGTGAATAAGTAGTATATGGAGGATCTTTGAGTGAATGAGTGTGTGAGTGAGTGAGTGAATGAGCGAGTGAGTGGATGTGTCAATGAGTGATTGAGTGTGCGTACGTGTGAGTGTGCGAGTGGGTGAATGAGTGGGCGGGTGAGTTAGTGGATGAGTCGGTGGGTGAGTGATGTAGTTGCTGTGATGGTTAAACACAGCATGGATCAATCCAAACGACCAGTCTGCTATGACCGAGTCTTCAACACGAGTGCAGTTCAGGCCAATTGGAACAACTATTTAACGTGTAGGCTTTCGCGACCAATATCCAAACGAGAGAGGGTTGTTTTTGCATTCGCTCGCGTAAATATGAATGCGTCGTTAAATTCGTCACCACCGGAGACAGTCAATTGGTCATGTTTTTCACATCAACAAACAACGCCAATTCGTTACTAGTTCAGCACACAGAGTAGTAACACTCATGGTTGCTGTGGCGATTAGGAGTTTGCGAGCACCTATGAGATAGGGCACAGGGCAGGGAGAGGGAGGGAGGGAGGTGCCTGCCGGCCACGTGTTCTTGATGGGCAGAGACTGTTTGTAGAGAGAGATTGAATAAGTTTACCGTAAGACTGCCAGGGTTTCTGGGAAAGAGGGGTAAGCCAAGGCAGCCCCGCCCCCACCACCCACTCCCATCAACACCCACCCCCGTTGCCCTACCATCACACACACACAGACAGAGGTGTACACACACAGACAGTGGAGTACACACATACACACACACAGGGGTACACAGACATACACACACAGGGGTACACATACACACACACGGTGGGGTACACACAGACACGCACAGACACACACACACACAGTGGGGTACACATCATACACACAGACACACACAGGGGTACACACAGGGGTACACATACACACAGACACAACAAAGACACAACAAAGATAAAGATCCCCCGTATAGCCTTAATAGACTGTAGGGGCAAGTGCTGTTAGCGAGCACCTATGAAGGCCGAAACGGTACACGAAGGAGTGGGTGGATAGCACCACGCCCGACCGCCTTTGTCTCCCCAGTGGCGATGTTTACACACCGCACCAGGTACTCATTTGAGGCTAAGTCGACCTAGGGGAGGCCCAGGACCGGTTCAGATAATCGTCACTGGTGTTGGCCGTGAGCGGGAATCGAACCCGGGTCATTGGGTTCATAGCGCGGCGCGCTGACCGCTACACTACCGCTCCCCACACAGACACACACAGGGGTACACACACAGTGGGGTACACACAGACACACACACAGACACACACACAGACACACACAGGGGTACACACACAGTGGGGTACACACAGACACACACACAGACACACACACAGTGGGGTACACGTACACACACACAGACAGAGGGATATACACAAAGGCAAAGATCCCCCATATAGCCTTAACAGACTGTTGGGGCAAGTGCTGCTAGCGAGTAGCACCGATGAAGGTCAGAAAATTGCACACGAGGGGGTGGGCGGCCAGCACCACGCCCGGCCGCCTTTGTCTCCCTAGTGGCGATGTTTACACAGCGCACCAGGTACTCATTTGAGACTGAGTGGACTACATAACATACACACGAACACACCGGGGTACACACCGGCACGTACAAACAGACAAAGCTCCCCTATCGAGCTGCGATCGCTATTTTCATTTTCTCTTTCTCTGTCTTCGAGTCCCGAGTTTGTTTTTGTTTAAATGTCAAATGCCGTCTCCTCCTCCTCCTCTTCCCCTTCCACGTGACGCACGTGCGAACACGCGTGCGACACGTTGGATTTCTTTTCGTGCTCATCGGTGGTGCTGGCGAAATGACAACAAAACTAAACAGGCGACAACAAAATAAATGAGTTTGTAATCTGGACGACTTATGAGTACTAATAGGGGTTTTCCCCCTTTTGTCTGGCAACAAAACTGACACCTTTTGCAAGGAATCATGCTTACATGAACCACAATACTTGCAGTCAAATGCAAACAAAAACAATACTCTTGTAGGATGACGCCAAAAGGCGCCTTTTGGTGTCATCTGGTCGAACACCATATGAGACTAGGCTCTAAGAAAAGCTGTCTCTGGTGTGGACCAATCAGTTTCAAAGACAGTGCATAAATTCATCTTCTTGGTTCTTTCGGTAAAGTCACGTAGAAGGGAAGTAATACAATAATAAGAATAAAACATAATAAAATAATATAATATAATGCATAAATTATCAGAGTATTGTTTTTTGTTTGCATTTGACTGCAAGTATTGTGGTTAATGTAAGCGTGATTCCTCGCAAAAGGTGTCAGTTTTGTTGCCAGAAAAAAGGGGGAAAACCCCTATTAGTATATTTTGGTACTGGCAATGGAGGTCCCATGATGACTTATGAGTGCATTGCTCCCAGGAGCGTTCCAGACGGCCGCAGGAGCGCATCTGAAAGCGCTCCGCGCGGTGACCGTCGTCTCTGCTCGACAACCAACGAGGAGGCGCCGCTGCTGCTGCGATGCTGACCGGGGAATTCGCACGTGACATACGTGGCGACACACGTGACATACGTGCGCGCACGTGACATACGTGCGCGCACGTGACGTGACATACGTTCGCGCACGTGACATACGTTTGCGCACGTGACATACGTTTGCGCACGTGACATACGTTTGCGCACGTGACATACGTTCGCGCACGTGACATACGTTCGCGCACGTGACATACGTTTGCGCACGTGACATACGTGCGCGCACGTGACATACGTGCGCGCACGTGACATACGTCCGCGCACGTGACATACGTGCGCGCACGTGACATACGTGTACCAGATGTGAGTGTCAGTTACAAACGACATTCGTGACCTTCTCCACCCCCCCTACCCCCTGTCTCTACCCCCCCCCCGCCGCCCTTGCACGTCACTGTAAACCTACAAGATGTTTACAACATCTTCCTTCATCCTGCGTACATGTCTCATGCAGTGCAAGCGCTTTAGCCAAATTCCAAACCAAATTCTCCGCGCCCCTCTCCCTTACTCCCGGTCCCGTCCTAATCGAATCTTCTGCTGCCCACCCACAGCTTCATCTGACACGGGGCATGCGGGACAAGTCTGTGTCGATAATGATTGATCAATCCACGGTGACGGTTATGTGTTAATTTACATGCGCGCGCATGTCCGTGTGTGTGTGTTTGTAGTGTAGCGGTTAGCGCGCTGCGCTATGAACCTGGCGACCCTGGTTCGATTCCCGCTCACGGCTAACACCAGTGACGATTATCTGAACCGGTCCCGGGCCTCCCCTAGGTCGACTCAGCCTTAAATGAGTACCTGGTGCGGTGTGTAAACATCGCCACTGGGGAAACAAAGGCGTGGTGCTGGCCACCCACCCCCTCGTGTACCGTTCCGGCCTTCATAGGTGCTCGCTAACAGCACTTGCCCCTACAGTCTGTTAAGGCTTTACGGGGAATCTTTGTCTTTGTAAACGCAAGCTGAAGGCGCAGCCCCTGAAATTGCTTGCAACACTTTGTACGTTGTCGAACCGCGCTAATCGGACGGCTCATCGATGCCGCATTTCGTTTCCCGGAAATGCATTTACGTTTGAAGGGGTGCAGGTAAGGCTCACTGAGCTACATGTGTTTCAGAAGCGACCTTGTCACAAGTAACAGTTCAGCCAAGTGCCTTATCTTGTGCAAATGTATAGCAGCCAAATACTATAAACACATGATGTTGATTCTAAACGCGGAGGGAAAAAAACGCTGGAGGTCCCAGATTAAAAAAAAAATCCACACGACCACGGGCAGAGAGACGCGCAAACTCCAAATCTGCAGCAGGCACCTCCTGCATACCAGGCGAGGTAGTAACCATCTCGTCAACCGTGGCGATCCTCCTCACTGTCGTGGAAGGAGATGGAAGGAGAGAGAGGGACCGAGAGCGAGAGATAGAGAACGATGTCTGGAGGCACCTCTCTTCGAGGGAGAGTAGATTTGGCTTCCGTCTTCCAGCGGTAGTTCGAGTCGGGAATGCCCAACACTGTATCCCACACGCGGCGTTGGACTCTCTACGAATCGTGTAACCCTCCATGTCCTGACTTTTGGGTCATTCTATGTATCTCGGCCTCGCTGTGCGCTGCGTTGCACCGCTAGTCGAGTAGATAACCATGTGTTCAATAAACCCTCGGAGCCAGGATGACCGTCCAACTCCGATCGTCATTTATTGATTGTAACAGGTAAAACTGGTGAGAAAACACAGATACAGCATCTGTTATAATTCGGAAACACCCACACAATGAACACCACAGCATCAGAACATTGTCTCAGATAATAATAGATCCTGGAAGGACCAGGCCCCCACATTACCCCTGAACAACTAGACAAAGGCACAAGCTGGTGCGTTGCATACAGTCACATAGTGTATTCATCCCACTGCACCCCAAATGTACAGCATTACACTTAACACTAAACTGTGGATGAGATACTTCGTCATCACTCTCAGGATCGCGACATAGGCACAAGTCTGACTCGACCTACTAAATCACAAGTAACATCCACAATAAGGAAAGTTACAGGCTTCGTTACTAACTAGGCCTCGTATTTACTACAACAACTTAACGGCACCATAAAGGCATTTACATTGCTATAACGGTCATTCCAACATTACAACAGCATTTCCAATATTATAGGAATATAAACAACTTACAGATAATGCTTCTTAAGCTCCCACAATGGACAAGTGCGGCTGTGGTCTCACTGAGATGCGATGCGTGCCGCCATCTTGACTTATCTGTGTAATGGCTGACGCCCGCGTGGTACAGTGGAAATCTAACATCGTCACTTCCTGGTCACGTGACCAACATTAGCATCAAAAAACAGGAACTTCCTGTGAACGTACGCTCCCCATCTGCCGTGAGGCAAGACACTATGTAATAATAACCCAATGTGTCCTGACTTTTGGGCCACCCTATAAAATCATATACACATTCCTGCGGAGGGAGCTGGTAGGAACGTTGGGTTGCTCGGTCAATGGCCAGGGTCAACGGCGGCGTGGTGTATTCCGCAAATATGCCCGACTGTGAGGGCGGGCACAAGCCGGCGTGAGTAGGTTAAACGTTGAGTTTTATAAGGGCACCACGGGGTGACCAGCCCCTCCCCACCCAGCCCCACCCTACCCACCCAGCCCCTCCCCACCCAGCCCCTCCCCACCATCCCCTCCCCACCCTGCCCCACCCTCCCCACCCAGCCCCTCCCCACCCTCCCCTCCCCATCCAGCCCATCTCTCCCCACCCAGCCCCACCCCTCCCTTTTTTGGATGCACGACAGACGGACAGACACAATAATCCCCTGTGGGCTGGTGTAACCAGGAGGTTCCTACCAGTATAACCCTATGTATCTTGACTTTTGTGCCACCCTATAAAATAATAATAATAACTCTACGCGGCCTGACTTCTGGGGCACCCTGCATCATGGCAATAGCCCCGCGTATCACGCTCAGCATGAATGGAATCCCGCGGGAGTTGTGGTGGCGATAGATTTATGAGCGAGGACGCCCCGTAATTGAACTGCTCCGTCCGACCACACGATGTTGTCCTCGCTATAATTGCGGCGCGTCACGTGACCTCTGAGGTCACAATAAAGGCCGGCAGGGTAGCCCAGTGATGATGATGACCCCCGTGTCTCGCAGCGAGTAGGGTCTGGGATCGATTCCCCGACACGGGGGCCTTTTTCTGTGGCGTTTGTATGGTGGGTGGAGCGATGTGGGCCACCCACCCCCTCGTGTGCCGTGCCGGCCTTCATAGGTGCTACTCGCTAACAGCACTTGCCCCAACAGTCTGTTCCAGGCTGAGAATTGAACTGTTAAAACGAACATGCGGTAATGTTTAAACCTTGCAGAGATTGGGCACGTGTGTGTACGTGTTATTGACGTGTGTGTCTGTGCGGAGAGTTCATTCGGGGATGGGGAGTGTATGTGTGTGTCAGTGTGTCAGTGTCTCTGTGTGGAGAGCGGTGATGCAGCGGTTAGCGCGCTGCGCTGCAAACCCCGGGAATCAGAGTTTGATTCCCGCTCACCGCTAACACCGTTGGCGATTATCTGAACCTGGGCCTCCCCTAGGTCGACTCAGCCTGAAACGAGTACCTGACATGTTTACACATCGCGACGAGGGAGACAAAGGCGGCCGGGCATCGTGCTCACCACCCAAGCCCTCGCGCGATGTGCCGTCCTTCACTGAAACTGGCGTGTACGCATATACGTGTGTCTTTGTCTTTTTATGTGTACGCGTGTACGTGTGTCTTTGTATGTATACGCGTGAGACGGGAGATGCGAGTGGCGTGGTTCAATGAGCAGTGGGCGATGGAGGAGGAAACAAGAAGATGCTCGGTGTAGTCGGCACTTTGCTTCGTTCATCATTTCGTAATTTTTTTTTAATAAAAACTTTGCTTTATGTACCCCCACCTCTCGCTCACTCTCTCTCTCTCGCTCTCTCTCGTTCTGCACGCAGCCCTTCTCACAGTCCGACGGCCTCCGACGGGTAGCTCATATCAGCATGCAGAGCTCCCCGTCATCTGCCACCGAGCACACGGCCTCCTCCATCGCCCACTGCTCCTTGAAGGCCGGTACGGCGTGCTCTCTGCCGCACCAGCACTTACGCTGCCAGCGGCTCAAACCAATGTTCTGCCTTTTGGGGGACATCTTCAGGAAACTGGGGGTGCCCTTCTCCAACAGCAGCAGCTTCGTATATGGGGTGCCTTACCTGGCTAACAAGCGCCATGACCTCGCCAACTTCGCCTGTGCTCAGGCACGGTGTACAGAACGAGGAAAAAGATGCTGCAAGGTGACACTGACGGCTGCTCTGTGCTGCTTCCAGTGTTCAGGGGCCTGCTCAAGGCGCGGCTCCGGCTGGAGCACGCGTACCACACACATGTCGGTGATGTGCACGTCTTCTTCGAACGCTGGGGGGCCGGAAAAGTCCCTCTCTGTACCAGCGTGGACGGCACCCTCGTGGTGTTCACCGTCTGAAGCGCTCGCTCGTCACCGTGGCGTGCGCGATGACCACCACCACCACCACGTGACTTTTCTTTTGTGTTGTGCACGGCGCATTTAGCGCCACAGCGCCTGTGTTGTTTATTGTGTTTGGGTTATTTGCTGCTGGTGACTTTGTGTATTTCGTATCGGAATTGCCTCCAGTGCTGTTGCTGCTGGCGGCAATAAAAGTTGTTTAAAAGTCAAAGTCGGTCGAATCTCGGTCGTAACTTTGACACTCTATCACTTCTCATCTTCTCTCCTCCCTCCCTCCCACTCATCCTTTATCTTCCGCTGCCCTCTCTCTTGATTGTGCCCGGAAAAAGCCTCGTCCCTATCCCAAGAGTCATTCTCTAGAAGGGTCCAGCCACACAACGGGGATTTGTTTGGCACAAACATCCCGTTCTGAACGAGGAGAATGTTATTGTTCGTAGTTGTTGCTGTTACTTTTGCCTACGTGTCGGAGGGAGAACCCGGATAACGACACTCATGGATCCGCACAGATGGATTCAAGAATCCATTGCCACGTCGACAAGGCAACGATATTCCCAGGCAGCCTCCCCTCCTGCCGATCTGATGAGATCGGATGCATTGGTCGTGGTGATGGTGTTGATGGTGGTCACTCTCAGTGGTGGGGATGATGGTTGATGATAGTTGATGATGATGATGATGATTATCATGTTGATGATCATGATCGCGATGATTGTGATGATGATGATGATTATCATGATGGTAATTATGATAATGGTGACGATTATGATGATGATAGTGATCGTGATTGATGGTATTGGTGATGTCAGTGATGGCTCCCCAAGCCAAACCATAGGCATGTCAATAAGGGAGACGATGATATACTCCACAACTTCGGCAATTCCACATTCCTATGGCAGGAGCTATCGGGTAGGTGGAGGATAAAGGGGATAGAGGGGGTAGGGAGCTAGGGGGTAGGTGGGGGAGGGAGGATAGAGGGGGTAGGTAGCGAGGGGGTAAGTGGGATGGGGGTAGAGGTGGAGGCAGGCGGGGTTGGGTGGTCACAGGGAGCGAGGGGGGAGGGAGCGAGGGGGGAAGGGGGAGGGGCGAGGGGGGAGGGGTCGTGCTAATTCTGTTACTGGAACACGACAGCAGTTGTGCTTACGGGAAACACGAATATTCACACACCCACACACACGCAGGGCACACAAAGACACACCCACGCACACGACACACACACAGGGCACACACACACATAGGGCACACACACACAGAGAGTACACATACACAAATATAAAGATCTCCCGTGCAGCCTTAACGGACTGTAGGGGCAAGTGCTGTTAGCGAGCACCTATGAAGGCCGGAACAATACACGAGGGAGTGGGTGGCCAGCACCATGCCTGACCGCAGAGTACACACACACACCCACACGCACAGAGTACACAACAACAACAACCGCCATTCGCCACTAAGTGGCGGTGACGTCACCACGACGCTTGTGCCAGGCCAAGTGCACCTTGAGGCCACGTGAAGTGTCAAACGCCCGCTGGCAGGAGGTCACGGGGCAGACCCAGATGCCACGGGTCGACTGACCGAGATGACCGAGATGACTAGCTGATGCACCACCTGTGCCCCCTACTGTACCAACTTGCTGTGCTTTAGCCACCCGGCGCTCCGCTCGTTGTTGTGAGCGTCGCTCCTCCGCCCTCCGTTGTTGTTGGAGGGCGACTGCCTCCAACTGCCCAGTAGCGTCCTTCACGAGCCTCCTCCACTGAGGCCGATCTTGACACCGCTGGTACCAGTCATCGGCAAGTCCACTCAGCTCCACGTCCTCCTGTACCACATCACTCCATCTCTTCTCTAGCCCGTGCCGTGCCCTTTTAGCCCCCTCTATGCGGCCAAACAGAAGCTGTTTAGGCATGCGGTGGCTGGGCATGCGGTGGCTGGGCATGCGGTGGCTGGGCATGCGGTGGCTGGGCATGCGGTGGCTGGGCATGCGGTGGCTGGTCATGCGGGCTACATGACCCAGCCAACGCAGCCTTGCTTGCCTCGCTGATGGGACTGTGTCCAAATCTTTCAAGGCTGTGGGAATGTGTCCAGATCTGTCAAGGCTGTGTGAGCTCCTCACACAATTAAGCCTGGTCAAGCCAGCCTGAATGTGTCTAACAGGCGAAGATGTTCCATTAGGGGTGGGGGGGGGTCCACGTTTCGCAAGAAGACCCGAAGCTTTGTGTATAGTTACAGGCCAGGTGGCTTCCACACAGCGTGACGCGGCTGATGAGAAGATAATGCCGCTCGACTGATTCGGAGTGAGACCTCTGCTACCAAACCGGAGCTGGTTATAAGCACACTGCCCAGGTATGGGAACTGCTCCACAACTGTCCCATCACTCATGTGGAGTTGAGGGCGTGGAGTGTTCGATGACATAAGATACCCATAGTTCTATATTATCAACATCTTATAATATTATCAGCAGATCGGGGCTTTGAATTATTCATTGTCCTGTCGCGATCCCTGATCTGACCCTTTTGAGATCTACTTTTTGTGTTTAGTTTGTTGTCCTTCCCCCGCACCTCCGATTAGCACGGGTGGCTGCGTACGGTGCGAAAGAAGTTCCACATACATACGTGCGTACATGCTCGCAATCATGAAGTACCTTCATGATGTTGGGCTGCTTCGGATAAAGCTGCGTGGCCGGGAGACAGAGCCACTTTCTGTTCACTTTGCGGTGCGACAGGGACGCCCTCTGGCTCCTACATTATTGAATACATTTTCATGGCTGTACCAGAGGAATGTCCATCTGGTACAAATATTGTACAAGGGGAGGCTGATCGATGCCCGGGTGCAGTCATGGGATGGCTTCCCAATTATTCAACCATGTTATCACACACAGTACACGCACAGTGTACAAAGACAAAGGTCACCCGTATAGTCTTAACAGACTGTAGGGGCCAGTGCTGTTAGCGAGCACCTATAAAGGCCGGCACGGCACACGAGGGGGTGGGTGGCCAACACCACGCCCGGCCGCCTTTGTCTCCCTAGTGGTGATGTTTACACATCGCACCAGGTACTCATTTGAAGCTGAGTCGACCTAGGGGAGGCCCAGGACCGGTTCAGATGATCGTCACTTGGTGTTGGCTGTGAGCGGGAATTGAACCTGGATAAGGCTATTTTACACGCTTTTATTTAACTCACTCTGCCTGTTGTATCTTTAACGCTGTCTGTTGTCGTACATGTACACACACACATACGTACACACACACACATTTTGGTGTCGGGCAGTTACTGGGAATCGAATTCATGGCATCTCCATATCCCCGATGGCATCGTGTGCGTCGGGTGGAGGGCGCTGCACGACACACCGTCGTGAATGACAACATTGGTGGCGGTAACTCGCCCGTGCGAACGTTCTTGTTTTGCTTCGTGTAGATTTTAGCTGCAGGCGACTGTGAGATCATGGGAATGGCGTCACTTTATCTTCCTGTTTATTCTCGTGTCTCACCGTGTCTCCGCGTGTCTCCACGCGTCTAGGTGTCTCCAGGTGTCGCCACGTGTCTCCAGGTGTCTCCAGGTGTCTCCAGGTGTCTCCGCGTGTCTCCACGCGTCTAGGTGTCTCCAGGTGTCGCCACGTGTCTAGGTGTCTCCAGGTGTCTCCACGCGTCTAGGTGTCTCCAGGTGTCGCCACGGGTCTAGGTGTCTCCAGGTGTCTCCAGGTGTCTCCAGGTGTCTCCACGCGTCTAGGTGTCTCCAGGTGTCGCCACGTGTCTCCAGGTGTCTCCAGGTGTCTCCAGGTGTCTCCACGCGTCTCTAGGTGTCTATAGGTGTCTATAGATGTCTCCACGTGTCTAGGTATTTAAAGGTGTCTCCCCGTGTCTCCACGTGTCTCTAGGTGTCTCCACGTGTCTCCACGTGTCTCTCCATGTCTCCCCGTGTCTCCACTGTGTACCCCACGCGTCTTTCTTCCTCTCTCCATGCCTCCACTCGTCCCTCCGCTATCACCACGTGTGTCTCTGTCCCCACGTGTCTCCCTGTGTCTCCACGTCCACGCGTCTCTCTGTATCTCCCGGGTGTCTCTCTGCGTATCTCTGTGTCTCCACGTGTCTCTGTGTGTGTGTGTCTCTCTCAAACATATATCTCTGGCTTCATCAAAGTGAGGGTCAATGATGTTAGTGAAATAATATAAGTTCCATTATTATTTTTGCTACTTACGTCTGTCTGTCTATTGCTTAATGCTTGAATGATTGTTTTTCCAATTCATTGTTAAGAGATAAGGGAATTCCTCGCGCATAACGACACCGAAACGCCACTGGGAGCGGAACTCAACGCAAGCGTAATGCTGATCGGAGGGCTGAGATAGCGCAAGTGGTGGTGGTGATCATGGTGGTGGTGATAATGGTGGTGATCATGGTGGTGGTGATAATGGTGGTGGTGGTGATCATGGTGGTGGTGATAATGGTGGTGGTGGTGATAATGGTGGTGGTGGTGATCATGGTTGTGGTCATCATGATGGTGGTGGTGGTGATCATGGTGGTGGTGATAATGGTGGTGGTGGTGATAATGGCGGTGGTGGTGATGATAATTGTGGTGGTGATTATGGTGGTGGTGGTGGTGGTGGTGGTGATAATGGTGGTGGTGATCATGGTGGTGGTGGTGGTGGTGATAATTGTGGTGGTGATTATGGTGGTGGTGGTGATAATGGTGGTGGTGATCATGGTGGTGGTGGTGGTGATCATGGTGGTGGTGGTGGTGATAATAGTGGTGGTGGTGATCATGGTGGTGGTGGTGTTGATTATGGTGGTGGTGGTGATAATGGTGGTGGTGATAATGGTGGTGGTGGTGATCATGGTGGTGGTGGTGTTGATTATGGTGGTGGTGGTGATCATGGTGGTGGTGATAATAGTGGTGGTGGTGATCATGGTGGTGGTAGTGATCATGGTGGTGGTGATAATGGTGGTGGTGGTGATCATGGTGGTGGTGATAATAGTGGTGGTGGTGATCATGGTGGTGGTGATAATAGTGGTGGTGGTGGTGATCATGGTGGTGGTGGTGATCATGGTGGTGGTGATCATGGTGGTGGTGATAATGGTGGTGGTGATCATGGTGGTGGTGATAGTGGTGGTGGTGGTGATCATGCTGGTGGTGGTGATCGCGGTGGTGGTGATCACGGCCACCAACCCCAGTGATGGTTATCTGAACCGATCCTGGGCCTTCCCTAGGTCGACTCAGCCTCAAATGACTACTTGGTGTGCAAACATTGCCACTGGGGAGACAAAGACGGCCGGGCGTGATGCTGGCCACCCACCCCCTCGTGTGCCACAGTGCCGGCCTTCGTCGGTACTACTCGCTAGCGACCCTTGTCCCAACAGTCTGTTCAGGCTGCAGGGGACGTGGTGATGTGGAGATGTCACGAGCATCTCCGTACGTATTCGACACAGGGGAACGCTGATCCTATCACTAAAAATCTATCATTACATCGCAGGTGGCGTTGCTTTTTTGTCCATCCTCGTCATGGAAGAAAATTGACACCGGTGGAAACTCGACATGAAATAAAAAAATAAACGATTTTATTTCACCAGGTAAAGCCCACCGAGCTATTTTTTTCTCTGAAGCAACCTGCCTACCACAAACGATAGCTCAACGAAGTGGTAAATGTATCGCAGCCACAATGATCTAAACGCGTGATGTTGATTCGGAGCGTGGATGGAAGAACCGGGGAACCCGGAGAAAAATCCAGCGACTGCGGGGAGAGAGACATCACAAACTCCCAAGTATAGTGATCAACCCCCCCCACCACCTTCGAATAGAGCGGTTGAATACATACGGTACGAAAGAAGTTCAACATACATACATACAAACCCACGACCTCCTGCATACCACACTGTCATGGAAGGGGCTATGACATTTATCTAACTGGGTGATCATTCAGTGATGACTTTCCACAAAGTGGTGCCGATGGTTGTGTTGCTCTTGCTGCTGCTGCTGCTGTTGCGATGATGATCACGATAATGATGTAATTTACTGGTAGGAACCTCCTGGTTACACCAGCCCACAGGGGATTATTGTGTCCGTCCGTCGTGCAGGGAGGGGCTGGGTGGGGAGGGAGGGGC
>NC_136279.1:19137211-19147211 GCF_964198595.1 Lampetra fluviatilis | reverse complement strand
CTCAGGGTCACGTGCACTCACAGTCACGTGCACTCAGGGTCACGTGCACTCACAGTCACGTGCACTCAGGGTCAAGCGCACTCACGGTCACGTGCACTCAGGGTCACGTGCCATCTCAAAGTGGTGAACAGAAGGTGTGAGTATATATTCAATAGAGAGAGAGAGAGAGGCATCGAGACCCATACAGTTACACAGAGACCCATAGACTCACACAGAGACCCATAGACTCACACAGAGACCCATAGACTCACACAGAGACCCATAGACTCACACAGAGACCCATAGACTCACACAGAGACCCATAGACTCACACAGAGACCCATACAGTTACACAGAGACCCATAGACTCACACAGAGACCCATAGACTCACACAGAGACCCATAGACTCACACAGAGACCCATAGACTCACACAGAGACCCATACAGTTACACAGAGACCCATAGACTCACACAGAGACCCATACAGTTACACAGAGACCCATAGACTCACACAGAGACCCATAGACTCACACAGAGACCCATAGACTCACACAGAGACCCATAGACTCACACAGAGACCCATACATTTACACAGAGACCCATAGACTCACACAGAGACCCATAGACTCACACAGAGACCCATAGACTCACACAGAGACCCATAGACTCACACAGAGACCCATACAGTTACACAGAGACCCATAGACTCACACAGAGACCCATACAGTTACACAGAGACCCATAGACTCACACAGAGACCCATAGACTCACAGAGAGACCCATAGACTCACAGAGGGACCCATAGACTCACACAGAGACCCATAGACTCACAGAGGGATCCATAGACTCACACAGAGACCCATAGACTCACACAGAGACACATAGACTCACACAGAGACCCATAGACTCACACAGAGACCCATACAGTTACACAGAGACCCATAGACTCACACAGAGACCCATAGACTCACAGAGGGACCCATAGACTCACAGAGGGACCCATAGACTCACACAGAGACCCATAGACTCACACAGAGACCCATAGACTCACACAGAGACCCATACAGTTACACAGAGACCCATAGACTCACACAGAGACCCATAGACTCACACAGAGACCCATAGACTCACACAGAGACCCATAGACTCACACAGAGACCCATACAGTTACACAGAGACCCATAGACTCACACAGAGACCCATACAGTTACACAGAGACCCATAGACTCACACAGAGACCCATAGACTCACAGAGAGACCCATAGACTCACAGAGGGACCCATAGACTCACACAGAGACCCATAGACTCACAGAGGGATCCATAGACTCACACAGAGACCCATAGACTCACACAGAGACACATAGACTCACACAGAGACCCATAGACTCACACAGAGACCCATACAGTTACACAGAGACCCATAGACTCACACAGAGACCCATAGACTCACAGAGGGACCCATAGACTCACAGAGGGACCCATAGACTCACACAGAGACCCATAGACTCACACAGAGACCCATAGACTCACACAGAGACCCATACAGTTACACAGAGATCCATAGACTCACACAGAGACCCATAGACTCACACAGAGACCCATAGACTCACACAGAGACCCATACAGTTACACAGAGATCCATAGACTCACACAGAGACCCATAGACTCACACAGAGACCCATAGACTCACACAGAGACCCATAGACTCACACAGAGACCCATACAGTTACACAGAGATCCATAGACTCACACAGAGACCCATAGACTCACACAGAGACCCATAGACTCACAGAGGGACCCATAGACTCACACAGAGACCCATAGACTCACACAGAGACCCATAGACTCACACAGAGACCCATAGACACACACAGAGACCCATAGACTCACACAGAGACCCATAGACTCACACAGAGACCCATAGACTCACACAGAGACCCATAGACTCACAGAGGGACCCATAGACTCACACAGAGACCCATAGACTCACACAGAGACCCATAGACTCACACAGAGACCCATAGACTCACAGAGGGACCCATAGACTCACAGAGGGACCCATAGACTCACACAGAGACCCATAGACTCACACAGAGACCCATAGACTCACACAGAGACCCATAGACACACACAGAGACCCATAGACTCACACAGAGACCCATAGACTCACACAGAGACCCATAGACTCACACAGAGACCCATAGACTCACAGAGGGACCCATAGACTCACACAGAGACCCATAGACTCACACAGAGACCCATAGACTCACACAGAGACCCATAGACTCACAGAGGGACCCATAGACTCACAGAGGGACCCATAGACTCACACAGAGACCCATAGACTCACACAGAGACCCATAGACTCACAGAGGGACCCATAGACTCACAGAGGGACCCATAGACTCACACAGAGACCCATAGACTCACACAGAGACCCATAGACTCACACAGAGATCCATAGACTCACACAGAGACCCATAGACTCACACAGAGACCCGTAGACTCACACAGAGACCCATAGACTCACAGAGGGACCCATAGACTCACAGAGGGACCCATAGACTCACACAGAGACCCATAGACTCACACAGAGACCCATAGACTCACACAGAGACCCATACAGTTACACAGAGATCCGTAGACTCACACAGAGACCCATAGACTCACACAGAGACCCATAGACTCACACAGAGACCCATACAGTTACACAGAGATCCATAGACTCACACAGAGACCCATAGACTCACACAGAGACCCATAGACTCACACAGAGACCCATAGACTCACACAGAGACCCATACAGTTACACAGAGATCCATAGACTCACACAGAGACCCATAGACTCACACAGAGACCCATAGACTCACACAGAGACCCATAGACTCACACAGAGACCCATACAGTTACACAGAGATCCATAGACTCACACAGAGACCCATAGACTCACACAGAGACCCATAGACTCACACAGAGACCCATAGACTCACACAGAGACCCATACAGTTACACAGAGATCCATAGACTCACACAGAGACCCATAGACTCAAATAGAGACCCATTGACTCACATAGAGACCCATAGACTCACACAGAGACCCATAGACTCACATAGAGACCCATCGACTCACAGAGAGATCCATAGACTCACATAGAGATCCATAGACTCACATAGAGACCCATAGACTCACACAGAGACCCATAGACTCACATAGAGACCCATAGACTCACACAGAGACCCATAGACTCACAGAGAGACCCATAGACTCACAGAGAGATCCATACACTCACACAGAGACCCATAGACTCACACAGAGACCCATAGACTCACATAGAGACCCATAGACTCACACAGAGACCCATAGACTCACATAGAGACCCATAGACTCACAGAGAGACCCATAGACTCACATAGAGACCCATAGACTCACAGAGAGACCCATAGACTCACAGAGAGACCCATAGACTCAAGGAGAGACCCATAGACTCACATAGAGACCCATAGACTCACATAGAGATCCATAGATTGACATAGAGACCCATAGACTCACATAGAGACCCATAGACTCAAATAGAGACCCATAGACTCACATAGAGATCCATAGATTCACATAGAGACCCATAGACTCAAATAGAGACCCATAGACTCAAATAGAGACCCATAGACTCACATAGAGACCCATAAACTCACATAGAGACCCATAGAATCACATAGAGACCCATAGACTCACAGAGAGACCCATAGACTCAAGGAGAGACCCATAGACTCACATAGAGACCCATAGACTCACACAGAGACCCATAGACTCACACAGAGACCCATAGACTCACACAGAGACCCATAGACTCACATAGAGACCCATAGACTCACATAGAGATCCATAGACTCACAAAGAGACCCATAGACACAAGGAGAGACCCATAGACTCACATAGAGACCCATAGACTCACAGATAGACCCATAGACTCACATAGAAACCCCATAGACTCACACAGAGATCCATACACTCACACAGAGACCCATAGACTCACACAGAGACCCATAGACTCACATAGAGACCCATAGACTCACACAGAGACCCATAGACTCACATAGAGACCCATAGACTCACAGAGAGACCCATAGACTCACATAGAGACCCATAGACTCACAGAGAGACCCATAGACTCACAGAGAGACCCATAGACTCAAGGAGAGATCCATAGACTCACATAGAGACCCATAGACTCACATAGAGATCCATAGATTGACATAGAGACCCATAGACTCACATAGAGACCCATAGACTCAAATAGAGACCCATAGACTCACATAGAGATCCATAGATTCACATAGAGACCCATAGACTCAAATAGAGACCCATAGACTCAAATAGAGACCCATAGACTCAAATAGAGACCCATAGACTCACATAGAGACCCATAAACTCACATAGAGACCCATAGAATCACATAGAGACCCATAGACTCACAGAGAGACCCATAGACTCAAGGAGAGACCCATAGACTCACATAGAGACCCATAGACTCACACAGAGACCCATAGACTCACACAGAGACCCATAGACTCACACAGAGACCCATAGACTCACATAGAGACCCATAGACTCACATAGAGATCCATAGACTCACAAAGAGACCCATAGACACAAGGAGAGACCCATAGACTCACATAGAGACCCATAGACTCACAGATAGACCCATAGACTCACATAGAAACCCCATAGACTCACACAGAGATCCATACACTCACACAGAGACCCATAGACTCACACAGAGACCCATAGACTCACATAGAGACCCATAGACTCACACAGAGACCCATAGACTCACATAGAGACCCATAGACTCACAGAGAGACCCATAGACTCACATAGAGACCCATAGACTCACAGAGAGACCCATAGACTCACAGAGAGACCCATAGACTCAAGGAGAGATCCATAGACTCACATAGAGACCCATAGACTCACATAGAGATCCATAGATTGACATAGAGACCCATAGACTCACATAGAGACCCATAGACTCAAATAGAGACCCATAGACTCACATAGAGATCCATAGATTCACATAGAGACCCATAGACTCAAATAGAGACCCATAGACTCAAATAGAGACCCATAGACTCATATAGAGACCCATAGACTCACATAGAGACCCATAGAATCACATAGAGACCCATAGACTCACAGAGAGACCCATAGACTCAAGGAGAGACCCATAGACTCACATAGAGACCCATAGAATCACATAGAGACCCATAGACTCACACAGAGACCCATAGACTCACACAGAGACCCATACAGTTACACAGAGATCCATAGACTCACACAGAGACCCATAGACTCACACAGAGACCCATAGACTCACACAGAGACCCATAGACTCACACAGAGACCCATACAGTTACACAGAGATCCATAGACTCACACAGAGACCCATAGACTCACACAGAGACCCATAGACTCACAGAGGGACCCATAGACTCACACAGAGACCCATAGACTCACACAGAGACCCATAGACTCACACAGAGACCCATAGACTCACACAGAGACCCATAGACTCACACAGAGACCCATAGACTCACACAGAGACCCATAGACTCACACAGAGACCCATAGACTCACAGAGGGACCCATAGACTCACACAGAGACCCATAGACTCACACAGAGACCCATAGACTCACAGAGGGACCCATAGACTCACAGAGGGACCCATAGACTCACACAGAGACCCATAGACTCACACAGAGACCCATAGACTCACAGAGGGACCCATAGACTCACAGAGGGACCCATAGACTCACACAGAGACCCATAGACTCACACAGAGACCCATAGACTCACACAGAGATCCATAGACTCACACAGAGACCCATAGACTCACACAGAGACCCGTAGACTCACACAGAGACCCATAGACTCACAGAGGGACCCATAGACTCACAGAGGGACCCATAGACTCACACAGAGACCCATAGACTCACACAGAGACCCATAGACTCACACAGAGACCCATACAGTTACACAGAGATCCGTAGACTCACACAGAGACCCATAGACTCACACAGAGACCCATAGACTCACACAGAGACCCATACAGTTACACAGAGATCCATAGACTCACACAGAGACCCATAGACTCACACAGAGACCCATAGACTCACACAGAGACCCATAGACTCACACAGAGACCCATACAGTTACACAGAGATCCATAGACTCACACAGAGACCCATAGACTCACACAGAGACCCATAGACTCACACAGAGACCCATAGACTCACACAGAGACCCATACAGTTACACAGAGATCCATAGACTCACACAGAGACCCATAGACTCACACAGAGACCCATAGACTCACACAGAGACCCATAGACTCACACAGAGACCCATACAGTTACACAGAGATCCATAGACTCACACAGAGACCCATAGACTCAAATAGAGACCCATAGACTCACATAGAGACCCATAGACTCACACAGAGACCCATAGACTCACATAGAGACCCATCGACTCACAGAGAGATCCATAGACTCACATAGAGATCCATAGACTCACACAGAGACCCATAGACTCACACAGAGACCCATAGACTCACACAGAGACCCATAGACTCACATAGAGACCCATAGACTCACACAGAGACCCATAGACTCACAGAGAGACCCATAGACTCACAGAGAGATCCATACACTCACACAGAGACCCATAGACTCACACAGAGACCCATAGACTCACATAGAGACCCATAGACTCACACAGAGACCCATAGACTCACATAGAGACCCATAGACTCACAGAGAGACCCATAGACTCACATAGAGACCCATAGACTCACAGAGAGACCCATAGACTCACAGAGAGACCCATAGACTCACATAGAGACCCATAGACTCACCTAGAGATCCATAGATTGACATAGAGACCCATAGACTCACATAGAGACCCATAGACTCAAATAGAGACCCATAGACTCACATAGAGATCCATAGATTCACATAGAGACCCATAGACTCAAATAGAGACCCATAGACTCAAATAGAGACCCATAGACTCACATAGAGACCCATAAACTCACATAGAGACCCATAGAATCACATAGAGACCCATAGACTCACAGAGAGACCCATAGACTCAAGGAGAGACCCATAGACTCACATAGAGACCCATAGACTCACACAGAGACCCATAGACTCACACAGAGACCCATAGACTCACACAGAGACCCATAGACTCACATAGAGACCCATAGACTCACATAGAGATCCATAGACTCACAAAGAGACCCATAGACACAAGGAGAGACCCATAGACTCACATAGAGACCCATAGACTCACAGATAGACCCATAGACTCACATAGAAACCCCATAGACTCACACAGAGATCCATACACTCACACAGAGACCCATAGACTCACACAGAGACCCATAAACTCACATAGAGACCCATAGACTCACACAGAGACCCATAGACTCACATAGAGACCCATAGACTCACAGAGAGACCCATAGACTCACATAGAGACCCATAGACTCACAGAGAGACCCATAGACTCACAGAGAGACCCATAGACTCACAGAGAGACCCATAGACTCACATAGAGACCCATAGACTCACAGAGAGACCCATAGACTCACAGAGAGACCCATAGACTCACATAGAGACCCATAGACTCACATAGAGATCCATAGATTGACATAGAGACCCATAGACTCACATAGAGACCCATAGACTCAAATAGAGACCCATAGACTCACATAGAGATCCATAGATTCACATAGAGACCCATAGACTCAAATAGAGACCCATAGACTCAAATAGAGACCCATAGACTCACATAGAGACCCATAAACTCACATAGAGACCCATAGAATCACATAGAGACCCATAGACTCACAGAGAGACCCATAGACTCAAGGAGAGACCCATAGACTCACATAGAGACCCATAGACTCACACAGAGACCCATAGACTCACACAGAGACCCATAGACTCACACAGAGACCCATAGACTCACATAGAGACCCATAGACTCACATAGAGATCCATAGACTCACAAAGAGACCCATAGACACAAGGAGAGACCCATAGACTCACATAGAGACCCATAGACTCACAGATAGACCCATAGACTCACATAGAAACCCCATAGACTCACACAGAGATCCATACACTCACACAGAGACCCATAGACTCACACAGAGACCCATAAACTCACATAGAGACCCATAGACTCACACAGAGACCCATAGACTCACATAGAGACCCATAGACTCACAGAGAGACCCATAGACTCACATAGAGACCCATAGACTCACAGAGAGACCCATAGACTCACAGAGAGACCCATAGACTCAAGGAGAGATCCATAGACTCACATAGAGACCCATAGACTCACATAGAGATCCATAGATTGACATAGAGACCCATAGACTCACATAGAGACCCATAGACTCAAATAGAGACCCATAGACTCACATAGAGATCCATAGATTCACATAGAGACCCATAGACTCAAATAGAGACCCATAGACTCAAATAGAGACCCATAGACTCATATAGAGACCCATAGACTCACATAGAGACCCATAGAATCACATAGAGACCCATAGACTCACAGAGAGACCCATAGACTCAAGGAGAGACCCATAGACTCACATAGAGACCCATAGAATCACATAGAGACCCATAGACTCACACAGAGACCCATAGACTCACACAGAGACCCATAGACTCACACAGAGACCCATAGACTCACATAGAGACCCATAGACTCACATAGAGATCCATAGACTCACAAAGAGACCCATAGACACAAGGAGAGACCCATAGACTCACATAGAGACCCATAGACTCACAGATAGACCCATAGACTCACATAGAAACCCCATAGACTCACATAGAGACCCATAGACTCACATAGAGACCCATAGACTCACATAGAGACCCATAGACTCACAGAGAGACCCATAGACTCAAATAGAGACCCATAGACTCACATAGAAACCCATAGACTCACAGAGAGATGCACAGTCACATCACGATCCACGCACTGCACCCATTGCAAGCTTTGGTGCACAGAGGCCAATGAGTTCAACTGCCGCGCCTTGGGATCGACAACGAACTCGGCGACTTTCACATCCAGAGGGTTACCAATGACACCACGACAGCTCCCTTCCCCAGTGCCGATGTTCACACACCGCAGCAGCTATTCGGTTTCCGGCTGAGTCGACCTAGGGGAGGCCCAGGACCGGTGGTGGCCGTGAGCGGGAATCGAACTCGGTTCGCCGGATCCGTAGCGCAGCGTAGCGCTTACCGCTGCGCCACCGCTCACTACTCAACAACAACAACAACAATCGCCATTCGCTACCTCGTGGCGGCGGCGTGACCACGGCGCCTGTGCACCAGGCTAGGTGCACATTGAGGCCACGTGAAGTGGCAGGAGGTCACGGGACAGACCCAGCCGGTGACATGGGTCGACTGGCCGAGGTGACTGGCGGATGCACCACCACCTGTGCCTCCCCATTGTGCCAACTTGCTGCGTTTCATCCGCCCGGCGCTCCGCTCGTTTGTTGTGAGCGTCGCTCCTCCGCCCTCCGTTGTTGCGTGAGGGCGACTGCCTCCAACTGCCCAGCAACGTCCTTCACGAACCTCCTTCACAGAGGCCGTATCGTGACACCGCTGGTACCGGTCATCGGCAAGTCCGCTCAGCTCCGCACCCTTCTCCCTGCATGGTGAACTTACGTCGCACCGTGCGTGGTAATCGGAGGTAGGAAACAAGCACAACAAGCGAAACACACACACACACAGAAGCAAGTTTCTAAAGAAATGAGTTTTCAACCAAGATTATTTCAAAGTGCCGTCTGAAATTTCGGAAGGATAAGAGCGTTCCAGACGGCCGCAGAAGTTCGATGACGTAGCGAGAAGCCGCCGCCGCCGCCGCTGCTGCTCCTGCTGCGACGATGACACCCGGAGTAGTCGTGAGGGTGGTTCACGATCTTTC
>NC_136279.1:19117211-19132211 GCF_964198595.1 Lampetra fluviatilis | reverse complement strand
GACTTGGACACACAGAGTGACTTTGACACACAGAGTGACTTGACACACAGAGTGACTTGACACACAGAGTGACTTTGACACACAGAGTGACTTTGACACACAGAGTGACTTTGACACACAGAGTGACTTGACACACAGAGTGACTTGGACACACAGAGTGACTTGACACACAGAGTGACTTGGACACACAGAGTGACTTTGGCACACAGAGTGACTTGGACACACAGAGTGACTTTGACAGACAGAGTAACTTTGACACACAGAGTGACTTGGACACACAGAGTGACTTTGACACACAGAGTGACTTGGACACACAGAGTGACTTGGACACACAGAGTAACTTTGACACACAGAGTGACTTGGACACACAGAGTGACTTTGACACACAGAGTGACTTGGACACACAGAGTAACTTTGACACACAGAGTGACTTTGACACACAGAGTGACTTGGACACACAGAGTGACTTGGACACACAGAGTGACTTTGACACACAGAGTGATTTGGACACACAGAGTGACTTTGACACACAGAGTGACTTTGACACACAGAGTGACTTGGACACACAGAGTGACTTTGACACACAGAGTGACTTGGACACACAGAGTGACTTGGACACACAGAGTAACTTTGACACACAGAGTGACTTGGACACACAGAGTGACTTGGACACACAGAGTGACTTTGACACACAGAGTGACTTGGACACACAGAGTAACTTTGACACACAGAGTGACTTGGACACACAGAGTGACTTGGACACACAGAGTGACTTTGACACACAGAGTGACTTGGACACACAGAGTGACTTGGACACACAGAGTAACTTTGACACACAGAGTGACTTTGACAGACAGAGTGACTTTGGCACACAGAGTGACTTGACACACAGAGTGACTTGGACACACAGAGTGACTTGGACACACAGAGTGACTTGACACACAGAGTGACTTGGACACACAGAGTGACTTTGACACACAGAGTGACTTGACACACAGAGTAACTTTGACACACAGAGTGACTTTGGCACACAGAGTGACTTTGACAGACAGAGTGACTTTGGCACACAGAGTGACTTGACACACAGAGTAACTTTGACACACAGAGTGACTTGGACACACAGAGTGACTTGACACACAGAGTGACTTTGACACACAGAGTGACTTGACACACAGAGTGACTTTGGCACATAGAGTGACTTTGACACACAGAGTGACTTGGACACACAGAGTAACTTTGACACACAGAGTGACTTGGACACACAGAGTGACTTGGACACACAGAGTGACTTTGACACACAGAGTGACTTGGACACACAGAGTGACTTGGACACACAGAGTGACTTGGACACACAGAGTAACTTTGACACACAGAGTGACTTGGACACACAGAGTGACTTGACACACAGAGTGACTTTGACACACAGAGTGACTTGGACACACAGAGTGACTTGACACACAGAGTAACTTGGACACACAGAGTGACTTTGACACACAGAGTGACTTGGACACGCAGAGTGACTTGGACACACAGAGTGACTTGGACACACAGAGTGACTTGGCCACTGCCTGTAGCCCCCCGCGGCTTCCCTCCAGCCGGGTCCGCACGCCGGAGCGACATGTCGCTGCCTCCAACTAACATCGCCCGCGACTGCTTTGCCCGCGTCCTCAGCGACTGCTTTGCCCGCGTCCTCAGCGAGTGGTTGCGCAACGCAATCGTCGCCTTTGCCCCGTCGTCCTGAGTGACTGGTTCCGGCCAACTGAGTCGCCCGCGACTGCTTCGTCCAAGACCTGAGCGACTGCTTTGCCCGCGTCCTCAGCGAGTGGTTGCGCAATGTCACTCATCGCCTTTGTGCACGTCGTCCTGAGCAACGAGTCGTCGTCCCCCCCCCCCCCCCCAAACTCAATCGCGACGGGGAGATGTCGCGGCGTGCGATCCGGGGCGGGATTGCACCAACGTCCATTCACGCGACGGTGGCGGCGGCGAAGGATTGCGTTGCGTACCGTGAGCTGCAACCGGTTGCGCCCAAAGCCAATTGCCGGTCGCACGCAAACCGGTGGCAGCCGACGTCCGCGTGCAAAGCGGCGATGCGGTTTCGCGCAACCGAGTTGCCCAGTTGCCCGCTCAGGTGCGGACCCTCCACCCCCTTCCCACTCTCCTCCCCGGGGGCATTCGTGTCTAATATGCGCCTTCATCCAGCAGTGGATTGACTTTGGCTAAGGATGCTGCTGCTGCTGATGGTGGTGGTGGCGGTGGTGGTGGTGCTGGTGATGGGCTTGGTGTAGTGGGTAGCGCCACGCCGCGCTACGGATCCGGCGACGATTATTTGAGCCGGTCCTGGGCCTCCCCTAGGTCAACTCGGCCCCAAATGAGTACCCGGCGCGGTGTGTTAAACATCGCCACTGGGGGGGAGAGAAAAGGCGGCCGGGCGTGGTGCTGGCCACCCCACCCACGTCGTGTGCCGTGCCGGCCTTCATAGGTGCTGCTCGCTAACAGCGCTTGCCCCTACAGTCTGTTGAAGGCTACACGGGGGGGGGGGGGGGGATCGTTGTCTTTGATGACACACAACGTGGAATCGTCCGCACGTGTGGATTAAGATCCGCCAGCTAGCCGTACGGATATACTAGTGGCAGGGGGGGTGAGGGTGGGGGGGGGGTGCAAGTTGTTTGGCGAGTGCCCTACGAGCCACGCGCGTGTTTGTCTCTCCAATTGCGAACAATGTCGACAGCGCTGCTGCTGTTGCTGTTGCTGCTGCTGCTCACATTTGGCTGAGTCAACCTAGGGGGGTGGAGGGGGTTGAAGGGGTTGGAGGGGGAAAGCCGCGACGCAGGAAGAGCTCGTCAACCCGCACAGCGATGTCTCTCCGGGAACGAGAATCGAACCGACACAAAACCACCAGGTGGTGGTTTTGGCAGAGTTCAGTGTTGGGTGGCGGTGGTGTTGATGGTGGTGTTGGTGGTGGCGGTGGTGGTGGTGGTGTTGGTGGCGGTGCTGGTGGTGGTGCTGGTGGTGGTGTTGGTGTTGGTGCTGGTGGTGGCGGTGGTGTTGGTGGTGTTGGTGGTGGTGTTGGTGGTGTTGGTGGTGGTGCTGGTGGTGGTGTTGGTGCTGGTGGTGGTGTTGGTGCTGGTGGTGGTGGTGTTGGTGGTGTTGGTGGTGGTGGTGCTGGTGGTGTTGGTGGTGGTGTTGGTGGTGGTGGCTTCGCGTCGTTTGCTAAACCACGACGCCGCATGAGCCACACACGCGAACTCAGCGCACAGATGCCTCCGACAAAGCGGGTGCCCCCCCCCCCCTGTGCGCTTGCTCGAGTGCTGTTCGCGAGCGCCTATTGAGGCGAGGTGGACTGTGGGTGGCCGACCGCCTTTTGTCTCCTCCGCTGCAAGATGCTCTTGTTGTTTTTGTTTGTTGGTTGGTTGTTGTTGTTGTTGACATACCGGCAGGAGGTACTCATTTAAGGCTGAGACGACCTAGGGAGAAGCCCCGGATTGGTTCAGACATTCGTCACAACTCAGTGCGCTAACCACTGCGCCACCGCTCCCTCCCCCAACACAAACACACACAAGACGAAAATCCCCCGTATAGCCTTCAACAGACTTTTGGGGCAAGTGCTGTTGGCCAATAGCGGCTGTGAAGGCCGAGAGGGTCGAGGGGGGGGGGGGGGTTATTGGGTGGGTGGCACCACGCCCGGCCGCCTTTGTCTCACTCAGACACTGCTCCCCCCCCCACCACACCCACCCCACCCCACCTCCACCCACCCACCCCACCCCCTCTCGCCCTCCCCGTGTCTCCTCTTGTGAACACGAGCACCGTCGCCCTCCCTCCCTCCCTCCCCCGTGAAATAAATAAATAAACATTGCCCAAGCCGCCGTCGTCGTCGTGATAATAATTAAATAATTGCGCTAAACAAATGCCCCCCCCCCCTCTCTCTCCGCTCCCCCCCCCCCCTTCTGTTCTCTAGGCCGAGACGTTTCCAGTAAACGAGTGGGGTGCATTTGTTTTGTGTATTTCCCCTTCGCTTGCTGCAGCGGTCGTCGCATTACGATAACTCGACACGTGCCGGGCAGGAATTGTTTAGTGTAGGCCCACTGCAGCAGCCACGGCAGCTGCAGCAGCTGATGCAGCAGCTGCTGCAGGAGCTACATCAGCAGCTACAGCAGCTGCAGCAACTACAGCAGCTGCATCAGCTATAGCAGCTGCTGTAGTTGCTGCAGCTACAGCAGCTACAGGAGCTGCAGCAGCTACAGCAGCTGCAGCAGCTACATCAGCTACAGCTGCAGCAGCAGCTACAGCAGCTGCAGCAGCTGCTGTAGTTGCTGCAGCTACAGCAGCTACAGGAGCTGCAGCAGCTACAGCAGCAGCTGCAGCAGCTACATCAGCTGATGCAGCTGCAGCAGCAGCTACAGCAGCTACAGCAGCCGTATAATTACGCTGTTTCAAAAAGCAAAAAAAACAAAAAAAAAGTTTAAAACATTAAAACGAAAAATCGGGGCAACGCGTTTCCCAGTTTACCCACAAAACCTCAGCCGAGATCTGCTCTCGGCGTTTGGGGCACCGATTGCATCGTGGTTCGCCTCGGGGGCCAGTTGCTGGGGATGCCCCTGGCAACACCATCACCACCATCATCAGCATCAGCATCAGAAAGCATCACCAGCAGCAGCACCACCATCAGCAGCATCACCACCATCACCATCATCAGCAGCATCACCACCATCACCATCACTAGCAACATCATCAGCAACGCCACCATCAGCAGCATCACCACCATCACCATCATCAGCAGCATCACCACCATCAGCAGCATCACCATCACTAGCAACATCATCATCAGCAGCATCACCACCATCAGCACCATCAGCAGCATCAGCATCAGTAGCATCACCATCAGCACCATCAGCAACATCACCATCAGCATCACCATCAGCAACACCACCATCAGTAGCATCACCATCACTAGCAACACCATCAGCAGCATCACCATCATCAGCAACATCACCATCATCAGTAGCATCACCATCAGCATCACCATCATCAGCACCACCATCATCAGCACCACCATCACCAGCATCACCATCACCATCACCAGCACCACCATCATCAGCAGCATCATCACCATCATCACCACCATCACCATCATCACCATCACCATCACCACCATCACCATCATCACCATCACCATCATCACCATCACCAGCACCACCATCATCAGCAGCATCATCACCATCATCACCACCATCACCATCATCACCATCACCATCATCACCATCAGTAGCATCACCATCAGCATCACCATCACCACCATCACCATCATCGGCACCACCATCACCAGCATCACCATCACCACCATCACCAGCACCAGCATCACCATCACCACCATCACCAGCACCACCATCATCGGCACCACCATCACCACCATCACCAGCATCACCATCACCACCATCACCAGCACCACCATCATCGGCACCACCATCACCACCATCACCAGCATCACCATCACCAGCACCAGCATCACCATCACCACCATCACCAGCATCACCATCACCAGCATCACCATCACCAGCATCACCAGCACCACCATCACCACCATCACCATCACCACCATCACCACCATCAGCAGCATCAGCATCACCATCACCACCATCACCACCATCACCATCATCACCATCACCAGCACCAGCATCACCAGCATCACCATCACCAGCATCACCATCACCACCATCACCACCATCAGCAGCATCAGCATCACCATCACCACCATCACCACCATCACCATCATCACCATCACCATCATCACCATCACCACCATCACCACCATCAGCAGCATCACCATCACCACCATCACCAGCACCACCATCACCACCATCAGCAGCATCACCATCACCAGCACCACCATCACCACCATCACCATCATCACCATCACCACCATCACCATCACCACCATCACCACCATCAGCAGCATCACCATCACCACCATCACCAGCACCACCATCACCACCATCAGCAGCATCACCACCAGTAGGCGTGGCTTGGAGTCGGGGTGTATCGGCGTAACGCCCTACGACGCGAGTACAATGCACGCGTGTCCTTAGTAGTCCAACAGGGTTTTCTGTGTGTGTATTTTGTGTGTGTGTGTATTTTGTGTGTGTATATTTGTGTGTGTATATTTGTGTGTGTGTATTTTGTGTGTGTGTGTGTATTTTGTGTGTGTATATTTGTGTGTGTGTATTTTGTGTGTGTATGTTTGTGTGTGTTTTTTGTGTGTGTGTGTATTGTGTGTGTATTGTGTGTGTGTGTTTGAGTGTGTCTGTATTTTGTGTGTGTGTATTTTGTGTGTGTATTTTGTGTGTGTGTATTTTGTGTGTGTTTTGTGTATTTTGTGTGTGTATTTTGTGTGTGTGTGTATTTTGTGTGTGTGTATATTCGTGTGTGTGTTTTGTGTGTGTATATTTGTGTGTGTGTATTTTGTGTGTGTGTATTTTGTGTGTGTATATTTGTGTGTGTGTATTTTGTGTGTGTATATTTGTGTGTGTATATTTGTGTGTGTGTATTTTGTGTGTGTGTGTATTTTGTGTGTGTATATTTGTGTGTGTATATTTGTGTGTGTGTATTTTGTGTGTGTGTGTGTATTTTGTGTGTGTATATTTGTGTGTGTGTATTTTGTGTGTGTGTATTTTGTGTGTGTATGTTTGTGTGTGTTTTTTGTGTGTGTGTGTGTATTGTGTGTGTATTGTGTGTGTGTTTGGGTGTGTCTGTATTTTGTGTGTGTATTTTGTGTGTGTATTTTGTGTGTGTGTTTGAGTGTGTCTGTATTTTGTGTGTGTGTATTTTGTGTGTGTATTTTGTGTGTGTTTTGTGTATTTTGTGTGTGTATTTTGTGTGTGTGTGTATTTTGTGTGTGTGTATATTCGTGTGTGTGTTTTGTGTGTGTATATTTGTGTGTGTGTATTTTGTGTGTGTCTGTGTATTGTGTGTGTTGTGTGTGTATATTTGTGTGTGTGTATTTTGTGTGTGTTTGTGTATTGTGTGTACAGTATTTTGTGTGTGTGTATATATTTGTGTGTGTTTGTGTATTGTGTGTACAGTATTTTGTGTGTGTGTGTGTGTATTTGACCACAATAGTTCGAGAGCCGCAGGGCTACTTGTACGCAGACGCAGACAGCAGCAGCGGGTGTACGCCAGGGTGACACACACGTTCTGACTTAAAACACACCAAATAGCTGATCGAACAAACCGCGTCTTTTATTATTTGTATTCAACAATACAATACTATGTATCCATTCTCAGCCCTATTTAAGCAATTATCTCTAAGTTAATTTCGGGGGGGGTGGGGGGGGAGTTGTTTGTTATTTTTTAGTTTAAAACACGGCAGCCCGCAAGGGAGCAGCCAAAGAGCCACACCCCACGTGGTGCGTGAGCCGCGGTGCGAGCTGGGAGTGCGGTTGGGTGGCGAAATAATTCCCGGAATGGAAATTTCCCGGATTGTTGCCGTGTGAAATGAAATGTTTCTCTACCTCTGGACTTTCTATCTATCTCTCTGTGTGTGTAGCGGTTATCGCGTCCCGCTACGAACCCGGCTCACAGCCAACACCCAGTGACGGCCCTGAGCCTTCCCCTAGGTCGACTCAGCCTCAAATAAGTACCTGGTGGCGGTGTGACAAAGGCCACCCACCCCCCTCGTGTGCCGTGCCGGCCTTCATATGTGCTCGCTAACAGCACTTGCCCCTACAGTCCGTTAAGGCTACACGGGGGATCTTTGCCTGTGTCAGTGTGTGTGTCTCTGTGTGTGTCATTGCCGGGTGGCTAAAGCACAGCAAGTTGGCACAGTAGGGGGCACAGGTGGTGCATCAGCCACTCATCTCAGTCAGTCGACCCGTGGCACCTGCTGGGTCTGCCCCCGTGACCTCCTGCCAGCGGGCGTTCGACACTTCACGTGGTAGCCTCAAGGTGCACATGGCCTGGCACAAGCGTCGTGGTGACGTCACCGCCACTTAGTGGCGAATGGCGGTTGTTGTTGTTGTTGTGTACTGGGGAGCGGTAGTGCAGCGGTTAGCGCGCTGCGCTACGAACCCGGCGACCCGAGTTCGATTCGCCGCTCACGGCCAACAACACCGGTGACGAGCACCTGAAGCATGCCTGGACCTCCCCTCGGTCGACACAGCCTCAAATGTGTGCCTGATGAGAAGTAAGAACATCGCCACGATGCAGACACAGGCGGTCGGGCGTGGTGCTGGCCACCCACCCCCTCGCGTGCCGTGCCGGCCATCATAGGTGCTCGCTAACAGCACTTGGGGGGCCGTCCATAAATGACGTCACGCGATTTTGGACGATTTTTGACCCACCTCACCTCTCTAGTCACACGGCGTCACAAAAAGTCAGACCCCCCCCCCCCTCAAATATGACGTCACAAAGCACTGCCACCCCTCCCCCCCCCAAAAAAATATATAAAACATGCTTCAAATCGCTTTAAACTATTGCCATCGTAGTGCGTATTTAATGTGGCGCTGCACTCTGATGTTGTAGGAGAAAACATTTATTGAAAAGTCTATTTAATTAAGTGGAACGTGTTGTCTATATTCATTTAAAGTTGCGCATTTTGATGTGACGTCACATTTCTCAAGCCTCCCCCCGTCGTCACACATCGTCACAAATGTCTGACCCCCCTTAGGTGCGTGACGTCATTTATGGACGCCCCGATACGCGTGTCAACTGCTGTCCATAACAGAGGTTTGTATTTGTGTCACGTGACCAGAACGAGCCGATTCGTCACTAGTACGGCGCGTTGGAGAGTAAACCCCACAACATCTACAATTCGACTGCTACTGTGTTATATATATAGATGTTCGTTAAATATAAAAAAAGTTAATTAATAAATTAACGTGTTAACACAATTTATGTGTAAATTAATAAATAAACGCGCCCATCTACGGTGCACTGTTAATAAGAATAAAATGTTGTTTCTTTTGATTTACATCTTTTCATATCTTTTTTCAATTCTGATCTGTATAAAAAAAATGTTTTCAACATAAAGTGACGCTGCTTACGATACGAATGGTAAATCACGAAGTGTCTGTGGTATCTAATGGTGAGCTCCAAAGGCTGGGGACGCTTTTGACACGGAGCTGTAGGTGAGACATTAGGGAAAAATCTACCCAGCAGAGGAAAATCTTAAACTAAAATAATGGTATTATTGATGGTGATAAATAACCTCGTGGCAAGCGAGTGGGATTACCTTAGCTATATACAAATTTTAAATCTGCGATGCGTGTGGGCGAAATGGGGGATTTTCTTTCCGTGCTGTAATCTCCAACTAAGTTGGTAAATTCGATGCAATTTCCTTCCTCGAGATTGCCACGACGCTGTTCCTCGACACCACTTTAACTTCTTATAAAAGCTGACCAACAAAATGCCGTTGCGCGACAGGGTTTCCTGCGGGGTTGAGACGCGGCTCCAAATAGCAGAGCGTCGAACACGCGTGCCATCGTGCGGGACTGGATGAGAATTCCCCTGCCAACGTTTGAAGGATGGTTGGTGATTGATGGTAGTGGTGATGGTGGTGGTGATGATGATGATGAGGATTATGGTAGTGGTGGTGATGATGATGATGATTATGGTGGTGGTGGTGGTGGTCGTGATGATTATGGTAGTGGTTGATAATGATGGTAGCGATGATGATAGTGATGATTATGGTGGTGGTGGTGGTGATGATGATGATAGTAGTGATGATTATGGTGGTGATGATAGTAGTGATGATTATGGTGGTGGTGATTGATGGTAGTGATGATGGTGGTGGTGATGATGGTAATGATGATGGTGATGATGATGAGGATTATGGTAGTGGTGGTGGTCGTGATGATTATGGTAGTGGTTGATAATGATGGTAGCGATGATGGTAGTGATGATTATGGTGGTGGTGATGATGGTAGTGATGATTATGGTGGTGGTGGTGGTGGTGATGATGGTAGTGATGATTATGGTGGTGGTGGTGGTGGTGGTGATGATGGTAGTGATGATTATGGTGGTGGTGGTGGTGATGATGGTAGTGATGATTATGGTGGTGGTGGTGGTGATGATGGTAGTGATGATTATGGTGGTGGTGGTGGTGGTGGTGATGATGGTAGTGATGATTATGGTGGTGGTGGTGGTGGTGATGATGGTAGTGATGATTATGGTGGTGGTGGTGATGATGGTAGTGATGATTATGGTGGTGGTGGTGGTGGTGGTGATGATGGTAGTGATGATTATGGTGGTGGTGGTGGTGGTGGTGATGATGGTAGTGATGATTATGGTGGTGGTGGTGGTGGTGGTGGTGATGATGGTAGTGATGATTATGGTGGTGGTGGTGATGATGGTAGTGATGATTATGGTGGTGGTGGTGGTGATGATGGTAGTGATGATTATGTTGGTGATGGTAGTGATGATTAGGGTGGTGGTGGTGGTGGTGATGATGGTAGCGATGGTGATGATGATGGTGATGATAGTGATGATGATGATGGTGATGATGATGGTGATGATGATAGTGATTTAGTAGGTCGAGTCAGACTTGTGCCTATGTTGCGATCCTGAGAGTGATGACGAAGTATCTCATCCACAGTTTAGTGTTAAGTGTAATGCTGTACATTTGGGGTGCAGTGGGATGAATACACTATGTGCCTGTATGCAACGCACCAGCTTGTGCCTTTGTCTAGTTGTTCAGGGGTAATGTGGGGGCCTGGTCCTTCCAGGATCTATTGTTATCTGAGACAATGTTCTGATGCTGTGGTGTTCATTGTGTGGGTGTTTCCGAATTATAACAGATGCTGTATCTGTGTTTTCTCACCAGTTTTACCTGTTACAATCAATAAATGACGATCGGAGTTGGACGGTCATCCTGGCTCCGAGGGTTTATTGAACACATGGTTATCTACTCGACTAGCGGTGCAACGCAGCGCACAGCGAGGCCGAGATAGTTGATGATGATGATGGTAGTGATGATGGTAGTAGTGGTGATGATGATGGTGATGATGATGATGGTGGTGATGATGATGAGATCGGCTCGTGCGTAGGTGCGCGATGGATTGTTGCAGCATCGCCGGACGATAGGAGATGGCGGCCACGTGACACGGTCTTCATCCAGCAGTGGATTGGTCATGGCCGAACAAAGATGGCGATTGTTGTTATTAATTTTCAAAACACATTTTTTTAAAAAGGAAGAAAATGACAAATGTCCCTGAGCAGGACCCTCTTGAAAAATAGTCTTCATACACCTGCAATTAATTTATAATATTTCAATTACATTTTTTTTATTAAGTAACACAACGTGAGTTTTTTGTTGTTGTTGTTCAAATTACCCGATATATTTAAACATTCTAGATTTGAAGTTTTCGTGACTGCAAGGGTCCATACTCTCTGGTTGTTTCGGTAAAGTCACGTGGGTAAAAAAATAAAATTAAAATTAATTAAATCACGACGTTTCATGACTTTACCGAAAAAGAGTATATTTAAACATGTACGACATCGTCATCATCATCATCGTGATGATGATGATGATTTTATCACAATGGTTATTTCCTGTGATTCAGAGCGTTCCGCTTGCAACCAGAAGGCATTGCCACTGAGTCGTGCGCAGTGAACCCATCTCACCGCCACCAAAGAAAAAAATAGTTCCCTCTTAGCAGGCTGTCGGGACAAATGTAACACAGAGGCTTTCGCGACCAATATCACCCCCTCTCCCAACTTTTTTTGATAATGTTGAAGTTTTGTGCAAAACTAGCTACTACTGGCCAAGACTAATTAGATAAGCTATCCAAATTGAAAGAAATCAAAATAACTTTAACCGTTCGGATAGCTACCGCCTTAGTGCTGCGTGGAAGCGAATCATCAAATAATACATTATTTAAATGCATGCCTACAAAGGGCAGCGTACTGCAATAGGGATTACCGTTGGTACGGCTATTTTAATAAATACAATAGACAGGAAGGACAAGTTAAAAGGACTCGCATAATGCACATGCATAATGTAGTTTAACACGTAGGCTTTTGATTATGAATGCATAATGTAGTTGACTCAGTAATCCCCCCCCCCCCCCCCACTTTGCGCAAGAGCTCAGAAGCGTGGTCACCACATCTACACCTCGAAATAAGGAACGAAACAGGTGGACTTCTACACAAATCTGGCTGTCGCCTGATGAAGCTAGTTGTAATTACTGGCGAAACGTCATACTCAGTTTGTAAATGTTGTGGATTGGCTCTCCAACACACCGGTGTGCTGTACTAGTATACTACACTATACACTACTATACACTACACTATACACTACACTATATATTAGACACTAGTGCTGTACTAGTGTACTACACTATACACTACATTATACACTACACCATACACTATACTATACTCTACACACTAGTGCTGTACTAGTATACTACACTATATACTACACACTAGTGCTGTACTAGTATACTACACTATACACTACACTATACATTACACTATACACTACACACTAGTGCTGTATTAGTATACTACACTACACTATACACTACACTATACACTACACTACACACTAGTGCTGTACTAGTGACGAATTGGCCACGTTCTGTTTACGTGACAACCCCTTACTAGTTGGCTGTGTCGGGTGGTGGCGGGTTTTAACGACACATTTATATATTTACGCGATTTAACCCAAAACAACCTCTACTATGTCGGGACAAATGTGGCGAGCAAATAACGCCAATGAGAGAGCCAACGGCGCGCCACACGGGGAGAGTGTGCTTGCGTGAGCGGGCAGCACCACGCCCGGCCACCTTTGTCTCCCCAGTGCACCAGGTCCTCGTTTAAGGCTGAGTCGACCTAGGGGATGCCCAGGACCTGGTTCGGATATTCTTCAGTGATGGCGATGATCATGAGCGGGAATCGAACCCGGGTTTGTAGCACAGGCACCGCTGCACCGCTGCACTCCGCACTTCGTGAGCATCATCAACGGCACCGTGGTTTCACAAATCTATCTGTGCGGAGTGAGTGTTATCCGCTCGCATGGTTTTCTCCAGGTCTTCCGGTTTCCCCCCTTCACACCAAACAAGCCACTCCTTGTTCTTGGGTCTTTCGGTAAAGTCACGTAGAAGGGAAGTAATAAAATAATACAAATATAAAACAATAGAAATTCTCACGACGTTTCGACTGCAACACAAGCAATCGTCATCAGGTGTGAAATCCGCAGCAAGAAAACTTGCAGATTTTCTTGCTTACTTCCCCTCTACGTGACGACTTTACCGAAAGAGCCGAGAATATGAATCCCTGCAGTCACGAAAGCTTTAAATATAAATATTTTATTATGTTTTATTTTTATTATTGTATTATTTCCCTTCTACGTGACTTTACAGAAAGAACCGAGAATATGAATCCCTGCAGTCACGAAAGCTTTAAATATAAATATTTTATTATGTTTTATTTTCATTATTTTATTTCTTCCCTTCTACGTGATGACTTTACTGAAAGAACCAAGAAGATGAATCCCTGCAGTCACGAAAGCTTTAAATCGAAATAATGAAAAGAAAACTATTTTATTGTTTCATTTTTATTATTTTATTATTTCCCTTCTACGTGACTTTACCGAAGGAACCAAGAAGATGAATCCCTGCAGTCACGAAAGCTTTAAATCGAAATTTAAATAATATTTTATTATGTTTTATTTTTATTATTTTATTATTTCCCTTCTACGTGACTTTACCGAAAGAACCAAGAAGATGAATCCCTGCAGTCACGAAAGCTTTAAATCGAAATTTAAATAATATTTTATTATGTTTTATTTTTATTATATTATTATTTCCCTCCTACGTGACTTTACCGAAAGAACCAAGAAGATGACTCCCTGCAGTCACGAAAGCTTTAAATCGAAATTTAAATAATATTTTATTATGTTTTATTTTTATTATTTTATTATTTCCCTCCTACGTGACTTTACCGAAAGAACCAAGAAGATGAATCCCTGCAGTCACGAAAGCTTTAAATCGAAATTTAAATAATATTTTATTATGTTTTATTTTTATTATTTTATTATTTCCCTTCTACGTGACTTTACCGAAAGAACCAAGAAGATGAATCCCTGCAGTCACGAAAGCTTTAAATCGAAATTTAAATAATATTTTATTATGTTTTATTGTTATTATTTTATTATTTCCCTTCTGCGTGACTTTACCGAAAGAACCAATAAGATGACTCCCTGCAGTCACGAAAGCTTTCAATCGAAATTTAAATAATATTTTATTATGTTTTATTTTTATTATTTTATTATTTCCCTCCTACGTGACTTTACCGAAAGAACCAAGAAGATGAATCCCTGCAGTCACGAAATTTAGACGTAACGATGTTAGACTTCTTCTTCCTCCTGCTGCTGCTGCTCGTGTCTCCTGTGCAACCTCTGCACGCTGGTCTCTTCCCAACATTCTGCGCGGGCCAACTGCTTCCGGCGTCTGCACCACGGCCACATCTTGAGGAGTTGTCGCTGCGATTTGGCTGCAGGGCACCTCAGGAGATGTGACCCACGTGGTCTGCGTCTCCTGACCAAGCGCATTGTTCGGTTGTGCAGCAGAGAGTTGCATCTGCCGAGACTCCACTGAGCCATTTGGAATTGGAGCCAGATGCGAGCTCCACGCTTGGGGGGGGGGAGGGGAGGGTGGTGGGGGTGGGGGGTGATTCATCGTCGGCTCCATTCAGCAACTTTGGATAGCGTCATTGTATTGGACATGGTGGGGGTGGCTGGGTGGGGGTGACACGGATATCTACCGGTCATCTCAGTCATCCAACCCATGGCACCCGGGTCTGTCCCGAGACCTCCTCCTGTCAGCAGAGAGCCTTCGACACTTCGCGTGGCCTCAAAGTGCACCTGGCCTGGCACAGGCGCCGTGGTGACGTCACCGTTACTTTGTGGTGAACGGCAACATGGCTAGGATTATCCCAGTAACAAAAGTAGCTACATACTGCTACGGGCCCCGCACTTTGAAGGGCCCCGCGCTAAATGCTTTCAAG
>NC_136279.1:19044711-19112211 GCF_964198595.1 Lampetra fluviatilis | reverse complement strand
CCGTAAGGCGCTGTAAGGATGGGTGGTGGTCGTGGGTTGCTGAGGAGATGGAGTCTGCCTCAGTGGCCCGCGATCACAAATCACTATTTAACTCCATCAAAAAAGTAACCTGCAGCGCCACACCTATTACCATCATTAGAGGAAAAAACGGTGATCCAATCTCCGACCCCCAGGAACAGGTTTTCAGATTTGCTGAGCATTTCTGTGAGGTCCTGGGGGAGGGAAAATCTCTCAGCCAGGAAAACATCATGGCACAAAGTGGGGATAACCCTGCTGAGGCTGCGGTGCCTCAAATATTGGAAGAGGTCACCCCCTGTGAGTGGCTGGCTGAGGTGCCAGCTGTTGAGGAAGTACTGAGGGCGATCCGGAGTCTGAGACCAGGGAAGGCACCGGGCAGAGATGATCTCCCAAGCGAAATGCTGAGGGAGGGTGGCGTTTGTGCACAGACTGCCCTACATGACATCATAACAACAGTCTGGACCACTGGACGGGTTCCGCAGGACTGGAAGGATGCCCTGGTGGTCCCCCTCTTTAAGAAGGGGGACCGTACCGACTGTAACAACTACAGGGGCATCTCACTCCTCAGTGTGCCGGGTAAGGTCCTGGCAAGGATTATTCAACATCGCCTTGGTAGGCACGCTGAGGAGAGGCTTGCGGAGCCCCAATGCGGTTTCAGGAAAGGGCGGTCCTGCACAGAGGCCATATTTTCTGTCCGTCTGCTACAGCAGAGGTGTAGGGAATTCCAAAAAGACCTACATCTCTGCTTTATTGACCTGGTCAAGGCCTATGATACCATCAGTAGGACTGGGCTCTGGGTTGTTCTTCGTGCTTTCGGAGTCCCTGACCCTCTGCTCACGATCATTAAGGACCTTCATGATGGTGAGCGGGCCCGGGTAAAACTACGTGGCCGGGAGTCGGAGCCTTTCCCTGTATACCTTGGGGTGCGACAGGGATGTCCTCTGGCTCCCACATTATTTAACATCTATTTCGACTGCGTAGTTCGTGAAGCCTTCAATAGCTGTACCGGGGGAATTTCCATTTGGTACAGATATAATGGGAGGCTGATCGACGCCCGGGTGCGATCAAGGGATGGCTCCCTATTGGTCAACCACGTTATGTATGCCGATGATTTGGTAATAGCTGCTCATTCAGAAGAGGAGTTGGAGACGCTGCTGCTGAGACTGGAGCGTGCCACTAAGAGGTGGGGCCTTACCATCAGCCCCACCAAAACTAAGCACCTGCCTGGGTATTTTGTACCATCGGACACTCCACCCCCACAACTCCCAATTGGTGATGGGGCAGTTGTGGAGAGAGTGGAGAGTTTCCCATACCTGGGCAGTGTGCTTATGACCGGCTCCAGTTATCAGCAGAGGTCTCACTCCGAATCAGTCGAGCGGCAATATCTTTTCATCGGTTGCGTAACGCTGTGTGGAAGCTACCTGGTCTGTCGCTCTGCACGAAGCTTCAGGTCTTTTCGGCCACGGTCATTCCCTACCTTCTCTACGCTTGCGAAACGTGGACCCCCCTAGTGGAGCATCTTCGCCGGTTGGAAACATTTAGGCTGGCCTGCCTACGATCCATCCTGGGTTTAACCAGGCTGGATTGTGTGAGGAGCTCACAAGTCCTTGAAAGATCTGAGCAAAGTCCCATCAGTGAGCTCCTCCGGCAGGCAAGGCTGCGTTGGCTGGGTCATGTAGCCCGCATGCCCAGCCACCGCATGCCTAAACAGCTTTTGTTCGGCCGGATCGAGGGGGCTAAACGGGCGCGGCACGGGCTAGAGAAGAGATGGAGTGATGTGGTACAGGAGGACGTGGAGCTGAGTGGACTTGCCGATGACTGGTACCAGCGGTGTCAAGATCGGCCTCAGTGGAGGAGGCTCGTGAAGGACGCTACTGGGCAGTTGGAGGCAGTCGCCCTCCAACAACAACGGAGGGCGGAGGAGCGACGCTCACAACAACGAGCGGAGCGCCGGGTGGCTAAAGCACAGCAAGTTGGTACAGTAGGGGGCACAGGTGGTGCATCAGCCAGTCATCTCGGTCATCTCGTCAGTCGACCCGTGGCACCTGGGTCTGCCCCGTGACCTCCTGCCAGCGGGCGTTCGACACTTCACGTGGCCTCAAGGTGCACATGGCCTGGCACAAGCGTCGTGGTGACGTCACCGCCACTTAGTGGCGAATGGCGGTTGTTGTTGTTGTATGTGTGTCTGTCTGTGTGTGTGTCTGTATGTGTGAGATTGGGAGAGAGAAAGAGTGTGGGCGTGTGTGTGTGATTGGCAGAGAGTGTATGTGTGTGTGTGATTGGGAGAGAGAGACTGTGGGAGTTTGTGTGTGTGTGATTAGAAATTATAGTGTGTGTGATTAGGAATCAGAGTGTATGTGTGTGATTGGGAGAGTGTGTGTGTGATTGGGAGTGTGTGTATGTACTCTGTATGTGTGTGTAGGGGTGTGTAGGTGTGTGTGTGTGATTGGGAGTGAGTGTGTGTGTGTGTGATTGGGAGTGAGTGTGTGTGTGTGTGTGATTGGGAGTGTGTGTGTGTGATTGGGAGTGAGTGTGTGTGATTGGGAGTGAGTGTGTGTGTGTGATTGGGAGAGTGTGTGTGTGATTGGGAGAGAGAGAGATTGTGGGAGTGAGTTTGTGTGTGATTAGGAATGAGAGTGTGTGTGATTGGGAGTGTGTGTGTGTGTGTGATTAGGAATGAGAGTGAGTGTATGTGTGTGATTGGGAGTGTGTGTGTGTGTGATTTGGTTGTGTGTGTGTGTACTCTGTATGTATGTGTAGGTGTGTGTGATTGGGAGTGAGTGTGTGTGTGTGATTGGGATTGTGTGTGTGATTGGGAGTGAGTGTGTGTGTGATTAGGAGTGAATGTGTGTGTGTGATTCGGAGAGTGTGTGTGTGTGTGATTGGGAGTGAGTGTGTGTGTGTGATTGGGAGTGAGTGTGTGTGTGTGATTGGGATTGTGTGTGTGTGATTGGGAGTGAGTGTGTGTGTGATTAGGAGTGAATGTGTGTGTGTGATTCGGAGAGTGTGTGTGTGTGTGATTGGGAGAGTGTGTGTGTGTGATTGGGAGTGAGTGTGTGTGTGTGATTGGCAGAGAGTGTGTGTGTGTGATTGGGAGAGAGACTGTGGGAGTGTGTGTGTGTGATTGGGATGAGAGTGTTTGTGTGATTGGGAGTGTGTGTGTGTGATTGGGAGTGTGTGTGTGTGTGTGATTGGGAGTGAGTGTGTTTGTGTGATTGGGAGAGAGACTGTGGGAGTGTGTGTGTGATTAGGAATGAGAGTATGTGTGTGTAATTTGGAATGAGAGTGTGTGTGTAATTAGGAATGAGAGTGTGTGTGATTGGGAGAGTGTGTGTGTGTGTGATTGGGAGTGTGTGTGTGTGTGTGATTGGGAGTGAGTGTGTGTGTGTGATTGGGAGAGAGAGAGAGATTGTGGGAGTGTGTGTGTGTGTGATTAGGAATGAGAGTGTGTGTGTGTGATTGGGAGTGTGTGTGTGTGTGTGATTGGCAGAGAGACTGTGGGAGTGTGTGATTGGGAGTGAGTGTGTGTGTGTGATTGGGAGTGTGTGTGTGTGTGATTGGGAGAGAGACTGTGGGAGTGTGTGTGTGTGATTGGGATGAGAGTGTGTGTGTGATTGGGAGTGTGTGTGTGTGTGATTGGGAGAGAGACTGTGGGAGTGTGTGTGATTTGGAATGAGTGTGTGTGTGTGATTGGGAGTGAGTGTGTGTGTGTGATTGGGAGAGTGTGTGTGTGTGTGTGATTGGCAGAGAGACTGTGGGAGTGTGTGTGTGTGATTGGGAATGAGAGTGGTTGTGTGATTGGGAGTGTGTGTGTGTGATTGGGAGTGTGTGTGTGATTGGGAGTGTGTGTGTGTAATTGAGAATGAGAGTGTGTGTGTGTGTGATTAGGAGTGTGTGTGTGTGTGTGATTGGGAGTGTGTGTGTGTAATTGAGAATGAGAGTGTGTGTGTGTGTGTGATTGGGAGTGTGTGTGTGTAATTGAGAATGAGAGTGTGTGTGTGTGATTGGGAGTGTGTGTGTGTGATTGGGAGTGTGTGTGTGATTGGGAGTGTGTGAGTGTGTGTGTGATTTCGACAACGGTAGTGTAGTGGTCAGCGCGCACAGCTACGAACTCAGCGTCCCGAGATCAGTTCCCACTCACGGCCAACCCCAGTGACGATTATTTATCTGAAACGGTCCTGGGGCTCCCCTAGGTCGACTCAGCCTCAAATTAGTACCCAGTGGCGATGTGTAAACATCACCACTAGGGAGACAAAGGCGGCCGGTCGTGGTGTTGGCCACCAACCCCCTCGTGTACCGTGGCGGCCTTCATAGGTGCTACTCGCTAACAGCACTTGGAGGCTACCCGGGGGATCTTTGTCTTTGTGTGATCGCACGTGGCAGAGTGCGTCACTCGTCGGTGAGCGGGACTGCGATCAGCTGACAGAAAATCCGGCTCTTAATTTCCTATAAAGAAACACGTGATTGTCACGGTGTGTGTGTGTGTGCTGTGTGTGTGCGCAGTGTGTGTGTGTGTGTGCAGTGTGTGTGTGCAGTGTGAGTGTGTGTGCAGTGTGAGTGTGTGTGCAGTGTGTGTGTGCAGTGTGTGTGTGTTCAGTGTGAGTGTGTGTGAGTGTGTGTGCTGTGTGTGTGCAGTGTGCGTGTGTGCAGTGTGAGTGTGTGTGCAGTGTGAGTGTGTGTGCAGTGTGAGTGTCCAGTGTGTGCAGTGTGTATGTGTGCAGTGTGCAGTTTGAGTGTGTGTGCAGTGTGTGTGTTGTGTGAGTGTGTGTGTCTGTGTGAGTGCGTGCTGTGTATGTGAGTGTGTATGAGTGTGTGTGCTGTGTGTGTGCTGTGTGTGTGTGCAGTGTGCGTGTGTGTGTGCTGTGTGTGTGCTGTGTGTGTGTGCAGTGTGCTGTGTGTGTGCTTGATATGAGCCGTCGCGTAGCGGTTAGCGCTACGCCGCGCTACGAACCCGGCGAACTCCGAGTTCGATTCCCGCTCACGGCCACCACCAACACCGGTTCACGATTATCTGATCCCGGTCCTGGGACTCCCCCTAGGTCGACTCAGACAAAAGCTGTTTGGGGCATACGGTGGCTGGGCATGCAGGCTAAGTGACCCCAGGCAACGCAGCCTTGCCTGCCGGATGAGCTCCCTGATGCAGAACGTGCCCGGACCCTTACAAGGGTCATCGAGAGCTGATCACAGGATCCAGTCTGGTTAAACACATGATGTATTGGGTGTGCGCGCGTGTGTGTGTGGTGGGGTGCTATGAACCCGGCGAACCCGAGTTCGATTCCCACTCACGGCCCAACGACACCGCTGACGATTATCTGAACCGGTCCCCTGCCTCCCCTACGTCGACTCAGCCTCAAATTAGTACCTGGTGCGGTGTGTAATCATCGCCACTGGGGAGACAAAGGCGGTCGGGCGTGGTGTTGGTCACCCACCCCTTCGTGTGCCGTGCCGGCCTTGATAGGTGCTCGCTAACAGCACTTGCCCCTACAGTCTGTTAAGGCTACACGGGGGGTCTTTATCTTTGTTGGGGAGCGGTGGTGCAATGGTTAGCGCGCTGCGCTACGAACCCGGCTACCCGAGTTAGATTCGCCGCTCACGGCCAACAACACCGGTGACGAGCACCTGAAGCATGCCTGGACCTCCCCTCGGTCGACACAGCCTCAAATGTGTGCCTGATGAGAAGTAAGAACATCGCCACGATGCAGACACAGGCGGTCGGGCGTGGTGCTGGTCACCCACCCCCTTCGTAGGTGCAGCTCGCTAACGGCACTTGCCCCAACATTCAAGGCTATACGGGGGACCTTTGTTTCGTATATTTATATATTTTTTTGTCACGCACCTGCGCAGGAGCGCGTGCTCCCAGCGACGAGCAACGTCACCCGAAGTCTTTATGGGAAGGAGATTTGAATCTCCCCCTCCAGGCTCACGAACCGGGAAATCCGCTCCGGGTTTCCAGGAACCCAGTCACGCCGGGCCACTAATGCGGTCACAAAGTCACAACACCCGGGGCCCATGCACCACCGACGTTGAGCAGTGGGTGGGAGGGGGAGGAGGGGAGAAGAAGGAGGGAGGGTGCGAGCGAGCAGAGGGAGGGAGGGAGCAGAGAGTGAGTGAGCGAGAGAGTGAGCGAGAGAGTGAGCGAGAGAGTGAGCGAGAGAGTGAGCGAGAGAGTGAGCGAGAGAGTGAGCGAGAGAGTGAGCGAGAGAGTGAGCGAGAAAGTCACCGAGAGAGTGACCGAGAGAGTGAGCGAGAGGTGGGGGTTTTCATAAAGCAAAGTTTTCATTTAAAAAAAAATTACGAAATGATGAACGAAGCAAAGTGCCGACTACACCGAGCATCTTCTTGTTTCCACTGATCGTAAAAAAAGAGAGAAGGAGGGGAGGGAGTGGAGGGAGGGAGCGGAGGGAGGGGAGGGAGGGAGGGGAGGGTGCGGGCAAGCAGAGGGAGGGAGGGAGGGAACAGAGAGTGAGAAGGAGGGGAGGGAGTGGAGGGAGGGAGGGAGAGGAGGAGGGGAGGGAGCGGAGGGAGGGGAGGGAGGGAGGGGAGGGTGAGAGCAAGCAGAGGGAGGGAGGGAGCGGAGGGAGGGAGGGAGGGGAGAGGAGGGAGGGAGGGGTAAGGGCGAGCAGAGGGGGGGCGGAGGGGAGGGGAGGGAGCGAGGAAGCGGAGCGAGGGAGGGGCCACGTGCCCAGGCTAATGGAGGGTAGGGTAAACAACCTGCAGGGCGTCCCAGCATATTCCGGCATTTCGGTGTCTATTTGGTGTTTGGACATCATAACACGTCCCGGTTCTTTTTTCATTGCCGGAAAGGCTAAAGCCCATTTATTGATCGCGTTTGAGGGTTTGGCGTGGGTTGGGAGTTGGGCGGCGGGTGATTGAAAGAGGGCGACTTTGGTGGCTCGCAGGGATCGGTCCGTCGTGGCTATAGGTGAGGCGCGGAGCCGAGAGGGTGGATGTCAACACATTCCTCCTCCTGCGGAGGGAGATGGTAGGAACGTTGGGTTGCTCGGTCAATGGCCAGGGTCAACGGCGGCGTGGTGTATTCTGCAAATATGCCCGACTGTGAGGGCGGGCACAAGCCGGCGTGAGTAGGTTAAACGTTGAGTTTTATAAGGGCACCACGGGGTGACCAGCCCCTCCCCATCCAGCCCCACCCCTCCCACCCCCCACCCAGCCCCTCCCCACCCAGCCCCTCCTCACCCTCCCCTCCCCACCCAGTCCCTCCCCACCCTCCCCACCCAGCCCCTCCCCACCCAGCCCCACCCTCCCCACCCAGCCCCTCCCCACCCAGCCCCTCCCTCCCCACCCAGCCCCTCCCTGCACGACGGACATAATAATCCCCTGTGGGCTGGTGTAACCAGGAGGTTCCTACCAGTATAAAATTTTCGTTTTATTAAAGGGGCACCATGGTGGCTAGGAGATGCTATCTTCCTCGCCTCGTATGCAGGAGGTTCGGGAGTTCGATCCCGACCCTGACGCCTGCTGTATATTTGGAGATCATTAGATTACTTTGGTGCTATAAATGTCCAAATTATGCATATCTATCAACCCATACGTTTTAGCCGTATTATTCTACAGGGAAATGGAGTTTTCAGGTCCATACGGACCAGCCGTTTCAATAGGGGCAAACAAAAATAAATAGAATATCATTCGATTTATTTATGAAGAGAATATCATTCTCTTTATTTGGTTTTCTCCCTTGTGATGGGAACTCTGAAGGATGAACGTTGAGATGTATAATGCCAAGGCGTACCCAATAAGGTCTGAATTAGTCTGTGACTGCTAGGGGGTTGACAGGTATGATCGAGGTCCACTTTGTTGAGCCATCATTTGTGGCCAGCTCGCTTCTGAAAAATAAGTGAATGCCTCGGTGGGCTTTGTCTGGTAGGATGGAGGTTTCATTTTATTTGTGATGTGTTGGGGTGATTTTTCCCCCTTTATTATACTATGCACTCCTGGTGTGTGTGTGTGTGTGTGTGTGTTTGTTGTTGTAACGATCTTATCCCGCGCCCCTACTGGGCATCTGTGAAAAAGAGCTTCATAGCTCTTCGGATTCTTCCTACGGTATAAATACATATTCTGATTTCTGATGAACCGGCTTCTCAAGCGGAAAATGATGAGATTTTATTATTGGCACAAAACAGGCAGGTGAAAGACAAACAGTGCCAATAAAAAAACACGGAACAAGGTGGAAAGGGATGCAGGTGAGGTTGGAAACCCGAAGGGGGCTTTTAACAAAAACACACCAATGTGTATTTACAATTTATGTATAAAAACAAAGCAGATTGTGACCGGTGGCATCAGGGGACAGTATCAGCACGGCAACCACTGACTGCACTAACAAACACAAAACAAACAGTGAAAGAATAACCCTTCTCTTAAAATTCTGTTTTTTCTATTAATCCACAAGATGTTAAATGTTCTGGGTTTACTCTCCAACACACCGGTGTGCTGTGACACATTGGCGTGTTCTGTTTACGTGACGCAAGCTTACGAATACGAACACATTCCTCCTGCGGAGGGAGCTGGTAGGAACGTTGGGTTGCTCGGTCAATGGCCAGGGTCAACGGCGGCGTGGTGTATTCCCCAAATATGCCCGACTGTGAGGGCGGGCACAAGCCGGCGTGAGTAGGTTAAACGTTGAGTTTTATAAGGGCACCACGGGGTGACCAGCCCCTCCCCACCCAGACCCACCCCAACCAGCCCCACCCCACCCTCACCTCCCCACCCAGCCCCACCCTCCCCACCCAGCCCCTCCCCACCCTCCCCTCTCCACCCAGCCCCACCCCTCCCATGCACGACGGACACAATAATTCCCTGTGGGCTGGTGTAACCAGGAGCTTCCAACCAGTAATAACGACGCATTTATATTTAGGCAATCTAACCCCAAACTAAACTTTCATTATGGATGATATTGGTCGCGAAAGCCTCCTCCTCCTACTAGCTGTGGAAATGCCATCCCCTATTAGGAGTTTTAAAACCTTTCGGTTTGATTGACATCTTCGTGAGATGACGGAGCGATGACGTCGGCACGCGTGGATTGCCGGGTTAGTGGGGGGCGGGGGGGGCAACGGTTTCGGGGGGCGGGGGGGGTGGGGGCTTTCACCCAGCAGTGGATTAACTCTGACTGCTGATGATGATGATTGTAGTGATTCGCGTGCCACACGTTTTCAGGTCTCCCTTAAATTGTTTAATCCCGTTCAACTACTCGACTTTAGAATTCGCGCGTGGGAGGTTATTAACAGCCTTGCTCAATTTCAAGAAGCTTACTAAACGCTCGTCGTCATTACAACATTGAAACGCGCCGCTTGTTACTGGCCGTTTTGTCGTTTTCAGGCCAGCAAGCATGTTCACACGTTTTTTTTTTATATATATAATCCGCAAAGCCAAGTTTCCCCGAGATTCCGAATGCAGTCGTCTGGCGCGGCAGCAGTAGAAGCAGCGGGCACGTGGGGCGAGGTGGAACCCACGACTGATGGGGCTGATAAGCACGGTCCTGGGATTGAACTTATCGCTTCCAGTAACCCTGGCGCGTGGGAGGTTGGCGAGCGTGTTTCTTAAACCTCACTCTTACAGTAACGAGAGGGACGGGACGGATTCGTAATGGGTTCTGTAATGAACTTCACCTATGTTGGGTGATCGGTCGACCAGACGATTAAGTCTCGTCAACACTGCCGCTCAACCACCGCGTTCTTGGAAACAACAACAGGCAGACTCACCCTCTCACTCATTCACTCACTCATTCACTCACCCACTCACTCATTCATTCACACACTCACTCACCCACTCACTCATTCACTCACTCATTCACTCACCCACTCACTCATTCACTCACTAATTCACTCATTCACTCACTAATTCACTCACCCACTCACTAATTCACTCACCCACTCACTAATTCACTCACTCATTCACTCACCAACTTATTGATTCACTCACCCACTCACTCATTCACTCACCCACTCACTCATTCACTCACCCACTCACTCATTCACTCATTCACTCACTCATTCACTCACCCACTCACTCATTCACTCACTCATTCACTCACCCACTCACTCATTCACTCATTCATTCACTCATCCACTCACTCATTCACTCACCCACTCACTCGTTCACTCACACACTCACTCATTCACTCACTCATTCACTCACTCATTCACTCACTCATTCACTCACCCACTCATTCACTCATTCACTCACCCACTCACTCATTCACTCACCCACTCACTCATTCACTCACTCATTCACTCACCCACTCACTCATTCACTCACTCGTTCACTCACGCACTCACTCATTCACTCACCCTGTCACTCATTCACTCACTCATTCACTCATTCACTTACTCATTCACTCACCCACTCACTCATTCACTCACTCATTCACTCATTCACTCACTAATTCACTCATTCACTCACTCATTCACTCACCCACTCACTAATTCACTCACTCATTCACTCACCAACTCATTAATTCACTCACCCACTCACTCATTCACTCACTCATTCACTCACCCACTCACTCATTCACTCACTCATTCACTCACTCATTCACTCACCCACTCACTCATTCACTCATTCACTCACTCATTCACTCACCCACTCACTCATTCACTCACTCATTCACCCACTCACTCATTCATTCACTCATCCACTCACTCATTCACTCACCCACTCACTCATTCACTCACTCATTCACTCACTCATTCACCCACTCATTCACTCACCCACTCACTCATTCACTCACCCACTCACTCATTCACTCACTCATTCACTCACCCACTCACTCATTCACTCACTCGTTCACTCACCCACTCACTCATTCACTCACCCTGTCACTCATTCACTCACTCATTCACTCACTCATTCACTCACCCACTCATTCACTCACTCATTCACTCACCGACTCATTCACTCACTCATTCACTCACCGACTCATTCACTCACTCATTCACTCACCCTGTCACTCATTCACTCACTCATTCATTCATTCACTCACTCATTCACTCACCCACTCATTCACTCACCCACTCACTCATTCACTCATTCATTCACTCACCCACTCATTCACTCACCCACTCATTCACTCATCCACTCACCTTAACTTGTATTTAAGAACTTGCATCTTGGAATCCCTGCCTCACTTGATACAGCAAATCTGGCTGTGACGGTCCCACCTGATGATGGAGACTTGTGTTGCCTCCGAAACGTCGTTATTTTATTATTATTATTATTTATATTTATTTTTATTAAATTTTTTTACCTACGTGACTTTATCGAAAAAAATAAGATTATGTACCCACTCACTCATTCACTCACTCATTCACTCACCCACTCACTCATTCACTCACCCACTCATTCACTCACTCATTCACTCATTCACTCACTCATTCACTCACCCACTCACTCATTCACTCACCCACTCACTCACGGCACACCAAGTGAGGGGTGGGTAGCCAAAATCACGCCCGTCCGCCTTTATCTCCCCGAGTGGCGATGTTTTGCCCACCGCACCGGGGTACTAATTTGAGGCCGAGTCGACCTAAGGGAGACCCATGACCGGTTCAGATAATCGTCAGTGTGGCCGGGTCCCTCTCACTCAAACCTCCACGAGAAAACTCCATTACATCCGGAGCTGTCGGGAGGCTGAACTCCAGAAAACATAGCCCCCCCCCACCCCGCCTTTCCTTGCATGTCAGAGTATATAGTTGGGGGTGGGGGGTTGGATGTCTAAACAATAAAGTTTAGACATCCATGTCATTTCAGCAGCATCGGTTTAGCACAAGCAGAACGTCCGGACAGGTTTCGACCTTCAGTGTCTCATCAGCAGAGAGTCGGGCAGTTCCGCCGAGGGACAGCGATGGGATGATGATGATGATGCTAATAATTGAGTATTAAACAGCGTCATTCATGCCAAATTTCATCTCGCAACGCTCTATATTCCTCACATTTAAGTGGGCTAAATTCCCATTCGATGCAAATAATTAGGAAAGCAAAAGAAACCATCAGAAATTGTTTTAAATTTCCAACTCGAGAAATGGCATACAAACAGCAAAGAAATGGTTGATTGTGTTACTCTCTCGAGCAGGCGTCGGTGACCCGCATCTCGTGAAACGCATGAGGCCTCTTTCAAGTGACTGCCTCGTGACGTCTTTTATACTGGTAGGAACCCACTGGTTCCACCAGCACACAGGGGATTATTGTGTCCGTCCGTCGTGCAGGGAGGGGGTGGGTGGGGAGGGAGGGGCTGGGTGGGGAGGGTGGGGAGGGGAGGGTGGGGTGGGGCTGGGTGGGTGGGGAGGGTGGGGAGGGGCTGGGTGTTGAGGGTGGGGAGGGGCTGGAAGGGGAGGGTAGGGAGGGGCTGGGTGGGGAGGGTGGGGCTGGGTGGGGGGTGGGAGGGGTGGGGCTGGGTGGGGAGGGGCTGGTCACCCCGTGGCGCCCTTATAAAACTCAACGTTTAACCTACTCACGCCGGCTTGTGCCCGACCTCACAGTCGGGCATATTTGCGGAATACACCACGCCGCCGTTGACCCTGGCCATTGACCGAGCAACCCAACGTGTTCCTACCAGCTCCCTCCGCAGGAGGAATGTGTTTCAGGACCCGCCGTCTCGCAATAGACCGCGTGGCATTGCGGCTCTTGAAATGTAGAAGGGGATTTTTTGTTGTTACCGAATGGCTCTCCTTCTCATCCTTCTTATTATTATCTTGCTCGCCGAGCCCTGGTCCGGAGTAGTCTCGAGTCGAGTCTCGAGCACTCGCGTGGTTCAGCAACCCCCTTTCGGTGGAGGCGGGCCTCCCAAATCAAGACCACTATAACCCCACGCACCCCCTACACGAACCCCATCCTGGATAAACGCCCCTGGCTAAGCGGTAAGAGACGGAACTCTGGCTCGCGCACGCTCTCTCTCTCTCTCCTCTACATTACTCCCCTCTATCCCTACGTGACCCTCCAACCCCCTCCCCCACCGCCACCACCACCACCACCTATCCGTTGCCGAAAGCGACTGCACAACTTCCCGTGTGAGTGATTTAATAACAAACGCCGGAGTGTTCACGCACATTCCCGAAACCGATACAGCCTCGAATTCTGCCCGCCTCTCAGAGAGAAGAAACCTTAAAAGTCCTAAAGCAGCAGCAGCAACAGACATCCGAATATTATCGTGGAGTTTATTTATCCGCGAAAGTCGCAGTTTTAGGGGTGTCTGAAAGGCGATTTATTTTTTCAGGCAGGTTCCTATTTCACTTTTTGTAGATGTCTGGCCCCTAAAGTTCATCAGTGATTCTATTTTTTTGGCGGGGGGGCGGGGGGGACGGTGGGGATTTGTGTGGCGATGAGTAAAAGAATCCCGAGAGCCAGCAGAACATCCACAAGGGCCCGCGTACGAGAAGGGCGTAACGCTCGCGATCACCGCCCGCCGTGCAGATGGATTCAAGTATCCTTTGCGATGCCGCCAAAGGCTTGGGAGTGGTGTGCATTGCTCCGCCGTGAGCCAGACAGTGGTGTCCGTCATCGTAGCTCTCAGCCATGGTCTATCTACTGCTGGGTGATGCCCCCCTCCCCCCTCTCGCGGTCTCGTGGTGCCGCCACGATCCACCGTTCCGCTCCGTCTCCACGTGGTGGTTCCCTCCTGCCGGGCCCTCCTACCGGGCTCAAACTTTCCGTTGAGTCGTCAATCTGTCACCGCTCCACGTCTCCCTTGGCCCATCGCCACTCCCGTTCCAGGTCTATTCGCTTAATATTTCACATTCCAAATGATCGTATACTCTTCACGTAGTGTGTGTGGGTGTGTGTGTACCAGAGGTGGGACAAAGTCATTGTTATGCAAGTCCAAGTCGAGTCGCAAGTCATCAAATTCATGACTCGAGTCTGACTCGAGTCCAAGTCACATGACTCGAGTCCACATCTCATAGGTGGGACAAAGTCATTGTTATGCAAGTCCAAGTCGAGTCGCAAGTCATCAAATTCATGACTCGAGTCTGACTCGAGTCCAAGTCACATGACTCGAGTCCACACCTCTGGTGTGTACAGCGCCTTAACCGAGGCGATTTGCAGGGAATTGAGAACGGCACAACACCGACGCGCGTGTGAATGTCACGGTGGCGGGGGACGATGTGAATGAGATCGGCGAGAGGGAAGCAATGGGGGCGAATCTGTGACGCGTGGAATTGGGCGAAGGCGACATTGATGCGAGCGTATGACGACGTTGACCGTCGATCCGCGCGTTCCCCCTTCGAAGGTCGATTCGGAGCGAGCGCATCTCACTCATCTCGCGGCACTTTTCGGTTTTCGTTCCATCCTCTTTCGTCAGCATGGCGGTGATCTAAAACAACAACAACAACAACAACCACCGTTGTCTTGTCATTCATGCTCGTGTTCTATCGACCACGTATTGATGATGGTGATGATGGATTTAATCCAGAACGGGTGGGATTTGAACTCGCGAACTTTACCATTTTGAGAATCGATGGCTTGGTCCCAGAGCGCCATCTGTAGGATACTAACATATTAAACTGGTAGGGACCTCCTGGTTACACCAGCCCACAGGGGATTATTGTGTCCGTCGTGCAGGGAGGGGCTAGGTGGGGAGGGAGGGGAGGGTGGGGAGGGGCTGGGTGAGGAGGGTGGGGATGGGCTGGGTGGGGAGGGTGGGGAGGGGCTGGGTGGGGAGGGTGGGGAGGGGCTGGGTGGGGAGGGGCTGGATGGGGAGGGTAGGGCTGGGTGGGGGGTGGGAGGGGTGGGGCTGGGTGGGGAGGGGCTGGTGTCACCCCGTGGTGCCCTTATAAAACTCAACGTTTAACCTACTCACGCCGGCTTGTGCCCGCCATCACAGTCGGGCATATTTGCGGAGTACACCACGCCGTCGTTGACCCTGGCCATTGACCGAACAACCCAACGTTCCTACCAGCTCCCTCCGCAGGAGGAGTGTGTGTTTTACCAGGTCAGGGACCCTACTGAGCTGTAGTCCGGCTCTTTTTTAGACGCTACCTGGCCACACGCGACGATAGCTCAACTCGGTGGCTAATCGTGTTGAAATGTATTGCAAGACAAATACTCTGAACGCACGTTGACAAATGAGGAGGGGGGGGGGTTGACAAATCGAACACTTTGCTTGATCCTTTTAGTCCATCCGCACTGCTGGATCACCGCACCGATCTTGATGCTGATGAGATACTGAACGTCGAAACCGGGCCCGGACAGCGTTTGGCTGGCATTGACCCAACGCTGCTGGTTAATTGTCGCACTCGCAAAAAGGCCGTGCGTTTGACCGGAAGTGGTAAAAAAAACGACTATTGCTCCTTCTTAGGTTTTTTTGGTAAAGTCACGTAGAAAGTAAAATAAAATAAAAACAAAAATCACGACGTTTCGGAGGCAACACAAGTCTCCGTCATCAGGTGGGACCGTCACAGCCAGATTAGCTGTATCAAGTGAGGCAATGATTCAAGATGTAATCCCTTAAAAGCGAGTTGAGGGGGGAGGGAGAGGGAGGGGGGAGCTCATCAGATTATGGTAGCCAATGAAAGGAACGTATCGGGAGGGAGGGTGCGCAAGCGGCCAATTACTGCACACGCCAACACAATGGAGCGATTGTGCGCAAGCGGCCAGCCACTGCACCCGACAACACAATGGGCAGAGAGGAGGAGGGGAGGTCTAATACACATGATAGACAAAAGAACGAAAATGCCCATGTTTATACCAATGCTGGCTGAACAATGAAGAGAGTACTGTTAAAAATAACTGGGGATGTTAACACTCGGTAAAGTACAGTAAAATAGTGCCTGTCAGATAAGATGGTCCAAAAAAATTGTGATTAAGTCTTTTTTGCGTGGTTGATAACATCTTTCCAATGATTACTAAGATGTTATCAACCACGCAAAAAAGACTTAATCACAAATTTTTTGGACCATCTTATCTGACAGGCACTATTTTACTGTACTTTACCGAGTGTTAACATCCCCAGTTATTTTTAACAGTACTCTCTTCATTGTTCAGCCAGCATTGGTATAAACATGGGCATTTTCGTTCTTTTGTCTATCATGTGTATCAGACCCCCCCTCCCCATCTCTCTCCATTGTGTTGGCGTGTGCAGTAATTGGCCGCTTGCGCACCCTCCCTCCCGATACGTTCCTTTCATTGGCTACCATAGTCTGATGAGCTCCCCCCTCCCTCTCCCTCCCCCCTCAACTCGCTTTTAAGGGATTACATCTTGAATCATTGCCTCACTTGATACAGCTAATCTGGCTGTGACGGTCCCACCTGATGACGGAGACTTGTGTTGCCTCCGAAACGTCGTGATTTTTGTTTTTATTTTATTTTACTTTCTACGTGACTTTACCGAAAAAAACCTAAGAAGATGATTCCTTGCAGTCACGAAAGCTTCAAATCTAGGACTATTGCTCCATTGGTACCTCATTTGCCAGTAAAAAATATGATAATTGGTTTTTTACCCTTTAATCTGGCAACAAGACTGACACCTTTTTTACGAGGAGTCATGTTTGCATAGACCACAATACCTGCAGTCATAATGCAAACAAAAACACACAACTCTGATAATGTATGCACTGTCCTTGAAGTTGATTGGTCCACACCCGATACAGCTTTCCTTAGAGCCTAGTCTCACATGGTGTTGGACCAGATGACGCCAAAAGGCGCACAACTCAAAGGCAATGCACCATCAGAGTATGAGAGCTCGGGGTAAGCATTTACACCATTGGTACCTCATTTGCCAGTAAAAAATATGATAATTGGTTTTTTACTCTTTAATCTGGCAACAAAACTGACACCTCGTAAAAAAGGTGTCAGTTTTGTTGCCAGATTAAAGGGTAAAAAACCACTTATCACGACTATTGCTGTCAAAGTGGAGAGACAGATTTGAGGACGAGGTGGGGTTTTTTTAACGTGGCACGCGACTGCCATCTGGCGGACGAGTTAATTACTTCGTAAAATCAACGCGTCAATAACTCTGAACCCTGAAAGTAAAACAAGTTTCTATGTATACACACACGAGGCGACGTTTCGGACAATGGCCCCCTTTCTTCGTGGCAGAAAGATCGGCTTGGAAGAATGGCAGCGCTAATTTGGCGAACGTGTTGCGTTTGTTTGCTTGGGCGAGAATCGTTCACGAAAGCTACCGCAGGGGAGCGACGAGCTCGGGATGTCTTTGACCCGTGTGTACAATAATATGCAGGATCGAATTACCTACCGTCTGTGATTTCAGTTGCACCGTGTGTATTTGGGGTTTGGAGGAAGACGATCTCACGGTCACAGTTACATGAATACAGATTTAAAGGCAGAGGTACTCCTCTGCTAACCAACGAGTTAGGTTCCAGAAGTCTGTTCGTAAGTCGATTTGTTCGTAAGTCCAACTTTACTCCCGTCGATTCCAAACGTGTTGTACAGCGTGTACACAAAATACGGGGAATGGATTTAAAAGTTGTTCATCTCCTGTAGATGTAGATGCCACTGGTTCTTCGTGTTTTGCAGATGTAAATGCCACTGGTCCTTCACGTTCTGCAGATGTAGATGCCACTGGTTCTTCACGTTCTGCAGATGTACATGCTACTGGTTCTTCATCTTCTGCAAGTGTAGATGCCACTGGTTCTTCATGTTCTGCAGATGTAGATGCCACTGGTTCTTCACGTTCTGTAGGTGTAGATGCCACTGGTTTTTCACCTTCTGTAGATGTAGATGCCACTGGTTCTTCATCTTCTGCAATTGGAGTTGCCACTGGTTCTTCACGTTCTGCAGATGTAGATGCCACTGGTTCTTCACGTTCTGCAGATGTAGATGCCACTGGTTCTTCACGTTCTGCAGATGTAGATGCCACTGGTTCTTCACGTTCTGCAGATGTAGATGCCACTGGTTTTTCACGTTCTGCAGATGTATATACCACTGACTCTTCATGTTCTGCAGATGTAGATGCCACTGGTTCTTCATGTTCTGCAATTGGAGATGCCACTGGTTCTTCATGTTCTGCAGATGTAGATGCCACTGGTTCTTCACGTTCTGCAGATGTAGATGCCACTGGTTATTTATGTTCTGCAGATGTAGATGCCACTGGTTCTTCACGTTCTGTAGGTGTAGATGCCACTGGTTTTTCACCTTCTGCAGATGTAGATGCCACTGGTTCTTCATCTTCTGCAGGTGCAGATGCCACTGGTTCTTCACGTTCTGCAGATGTAGATGCCACTGGTTCTTCACGTTCTGCAGATGTAGATGCCACTGGTTCTTCATGTTCTGCAGATGTAGATGCCACTGGTTCTTCACGTTCTGCAGATGTACATGCTACTGGTTCTTCATCTTCTGCAAGTGTAGATGCCACCACCGCCATCTATTGCGCGGCGGTTGAACTTAGCACTCTCTGTTCTAACTTGCAACTGGACATACGGGACAGGTTTGTTCGTATCTCTGAAAGTTCGTAAGTCGAGTGTTCGTAAGTAGAGGAGTACCTGTACAACAACTGACAAGTTATCGTGTGTCTTGGGTGGGGGTAGATGGGGGTGGGTGGGGGTGCATGGAGTGGGTAGGGGTGAGTGGAGTGGGTAGGGGTGGGTGGGGGTGGGTGGGTGGGGGTGAGTGGAGTGGGTGGGGGTGAGTCGAGGGGGTGGGGGTGGGTGGGGGTGAGTGGAGTGGGTAGGGGTGGGTGGGGGTGGGTGGGGGTGAGTGGAGTGGGTGGGGGTGAGTGAAGTGGGTGGGGGTGAGTGAAGTGGGTGGGGTGGGTGGAGGTTGGTGGGTGGAGGTTGGTGGGTGGGTGGGGTGGGTGGAGGTTGGTGGGTGGAGTGGGTGGGAGTGGGTGGGGGTGAGTGAGTGGAGTGGGTGGAGTTATTATTTGTTTCTTTCGGTTAAGTCACGTCTAAAGATAAAATAATAAATTAAATTAAATAATAGAATACGACGTTTCGATTGCAACACAAGCAATCATCATCAGGTATAATGAAATAGCGACATAAAATCTAACCAGAAAACTATAGACAGACATATTAGCAGACAGATATCACCAAGATACATAGCGAGAGCAACACAGGTAACAGAGAGGGGTGATCGTCTCTGTGTGGTGGCCTTAAATAGACAGGGGGGGGGGCGGAGGCAGAGAGAGGGAGGAGGGTTAGAGATTAAGATTGAGTGGGTGGAGGATGGTGGGTGGGTGGGGTGGGTGGAGGTTGGTGGGTGGAGTGGGTGGGAGTGGGTGGGTGGGAGTGGGTGGGGGTGAGTGGGGGTAAGTGGGGGTGGGTGGGTGGGGGTGAGTGGAGTGGAGTGGGTGGGGGTGGGTGGAGTGGGTGGGGGTGGGTGGAGTGGGTGGGGGTGAGTGGAGTGGGTGGGTGGAGGTTGGTGGGTGGAGTGGGTGGAGTGGGTGGGTGGGAGTGGGTAGGGGTGAGTGGGGGTGGGTGAGTGGGTGGGGGTGAGTGGAGGTGGGTGGGAGTGAGTGGAGGTTGGTGGGTGGGTGGAGTGGGGGGGTAAGTGGAGTGGGTGGGGTGGGTGGAGGTTGGTGGCGTGGGGGGGGTGTGTGTGTGGGGTGGGTGTGTGTGTGGGGTGGGTGTGTGTGGGGTGAAGTGGGTGGGGTGGGGGTGAGTGGAGGTGGGGTGGGGGTGAGTGGAGGTGGGGTGGGGGTGAGTGGAGGTGGGGTGGGGGTGAGTGGAGGTGGGGTGGGGGTGAGTGGAGGTGGGGTGGGGGTGAGTGGAGGTGGGGTGGGGGTGAGTGGAGGTGGGGTGGGGGTGAGTGGAGGTGGGGTGGGGGTGAGTGGAGGTGGGGTGGGGGTGAGTGGAGGTGGGGTGGGGGTGAGTGGAGGTGGGGTGGGGGTGAGTGGAGGTGGGGTGGGGGTGAGTGGAGGTGGGGTGGGGGTGAGTGGGTGGGGGCTGCATCTCGGCTCCTCCCCCTCCGCCGGCTCGTGACGCACACTCCGCGCCGCTGCTGACGTGGAAGCCGAGCCCAGCTGGCAGGAGGAGGAGGCGGTGTTGTTGTTGTTGTTGGTGTTGTTGGTGGTTGTGGTGTTGTTGGTGGTGGTGTTGGTGGTGGGGCGGGCGGCGTGAGAGACAAACACGGCCGCGACCTCCCCCTCCCCCCGTAGCGTCCCTCTCCCTCCATCCGGCACGCGTCCCGGAGCGAGCGGGGACACAGAGACGACCGGCGGTCGCCTTCGCCACCAAGCGGAAGCAGCAGAGCGTCGGGACGAGTCCGCTACTGCTACAACTGCTGCTTCTGCTACAGCTGCTACAGCTGCTGCTACTACAGCTGCTACTGCTGCTGCTACTGCTACTACTACAGCTGCTGCTACTGCTACAGCTGCTACTACAGCTGCTGCTGTAGTCACGTTCTAGTAAGTGTCCTCTGCCGTGTCGCTCCTCGCGTGACGGATCACGTCCCGTTGTGATTGAAGGGACTCGGGACCTGGGACTCGGGGCCTGGTTACTCAGTATCTGGAACCTGGGACTCAGGGCCTGAGATTTCTAACCTGGGACCTGGGACTCAGGGCCTGGTTACTCAGTATCTGGAACCTGGGACTCAGGGCCTGAGATTTCTAACCTGGGACCTGGGACTCAGGGCCTGGTTACTCAGTATCTGGAACCTGGGACTCAGGGCCTGAGATTTCTAACCTGGGACTCAGGGCCTGGTTACTCAGTATCTGGGACTCGGGGCCTGAGATTTCTTACCTGGGACCTGGGACTCAGAGCCTGGTTACTCAGTATCTGGAACCTGGGACTCAAGGCCTGGGATTTCTTACATGAGACCTGGGACTCAGTCCCATGGACCTGGTGGTGACTACCTGGGGCATGAGACTCAAGAACCTGGGACTCAGAACCTGGGGCCTGGGACTCAAGGCCTGGGATTTATTACCTGGGGCCTGGTACTCAGGACCTGGGATTTCTTACCTGGGACCTGGGACTCAGTCCCTCGGGCCTGGTGGTGACTACCTGGGGCATGAGACTCAGGAACCTGGGACTCAGAACCTGGGGCCTGGGACTCAGGACCTGGGATTTCTTACCTGGGACCTGGGTCTCAGTCCCTCGGGCCTGGTGGTGGCTACCTGGGGCATGAGACTCAGGAACCTGAGACTCAGAACCTGGGGCCTGGGACTCAGGGCCTGGGATTTCTTACCTGGGACTCAGAACCTGGGGCCTGGGGCTCAGTCACTGGGACCCTGGTGACAGGACTGGTCAAGTTGCGGTTAAGGGGTACCAGGAACTCGCACCGTAGTAGGACTTTGTTGTTGTTGTTGTTGTTTAAAGGGACTCGGAGTCCAGCGGGCATGGGAGTGGAACCTGCGTTGTGTAATGTCCGGGAGTTGTGGAGGTGGATCAACTGATGCTGACGCCAAACGCATTGTACCCAAAGTCTGTGGTTTTCGCGAAATCCCAGTCCGTAATACCCCGTAGATTAAGACGATATTGTGCTGAGGTTATATTACGCCCTACTCCTTAACCACGTGCGGATTATGTTTAACCACAGTCCTAAACCCCCATTACTTATCCCGAACCCTCGCCATACAATAACCTTAATACTAAACCCTATATGTGTTTATCCCTAACCATATGGGTTTTTTTTTCTTAAGGCTGGCCATGAACCCCCATAACGAGACCTAACCCTCTGCTGAATATCCCACGTAGCTTTAGGCCCTTGACATCTCTGTGCAACACAATGCCTCGTGCCTAAACCCCCTTAAACAATTAGACTGTACTCTAATCTTAAAACTGTACAACATAGCTTAACAAACAACGCGTTAACACCTGGGCTTGCTCTTCTTGGTTCTTTCGGTAAAGTCACGTAGAAGGGAAGTAATAAAAATAAAACATAATAAAATAATTCTCACGACGTTTCGGCCACAACGCAAGCAGCCGTCCTCAGGTGAATCCCTGCAGTCACGAAAGCTTTAAATCGAAACCTGGGCTTGCATCACAAACTTCCGGGCCTAACCCCGTGCGCTTCGCTGACTTAACCAGAGCCTCGCAAAGGTCACGAACCTAATTCGTAACTTGAACGCGCAATTCGTGACGTTGCCAGTGGACACCTGGCCGGGTGTTCTGCCAAATGGATCGTGATTCTAATCCTCGACGTCATCATAATCATCATCATCAGCGGCTCATTTCGGTGGATAAAACGGGGGGTTGGGTGGGATGAATCCGTGATGATTGTGAAGTTGAGACGCGGCGATTGAGGGCGGCCGTGGTACCGACCATAGCAACGGGGAATTTCCACCACCACGGTGGTAGATCGAGAGTGGCTGTCGTTGTGCTACTAGGTCTGGGCTATAGAGTGGGTGATGAGTTCTAGATCTGGGCTATAGAGTGGGTGATGAGTTCTAGGTCTGGGCTATAGAGTGGGTGATGAGTTCTGGGTCTGGGCTATAGAGTGGGTGATGAGTTCTGGGTCTGGGCTATAGAGTGGGTGATGAGTTCTACATCTGGGCTATAGAGTGGGTGATGAGTTCTAGATCTGGGCTATAGAGCGGGTGATGAGTTCTACATCTGGGCTATAGAGTGGGTGATGAGTTCTGGGTCTGGGCTATAGAGTGGGTGATGAGTTCTGGGTCTGGGCTATAGAGTGGGTGATGAGTTCTACATCTGGGCTATAGAGTGGGTGATGAGTTCTGGGTCTGGGCTATAGAGTGGGTGATGAGTTCTACATCTGGGCTATAGAGTGGGTGATGAGTTCTGGGTCTGGGCTATAGAGTGGGTGATGAGTTCTAGATCTGGGCTATAGAGCGGGTGATGAGTTCTACATCTGGGCTATAGAGTGGGTGATGAGTTCTGGGTCTGGGCTATAGAGTGGGTGATGAGTTCTGGGTCTGGGCTATAGAGTGGGTGATGAGTTCTGGGTCCGGGCTATAGAGTGGGTGATGAGTTCTAGATCTCGGCTATAGAGTGGGTGATGCGTTCTAGGTCTGGGCTAAAGAGTGGGTGATGAGTTCTAGGTCTGGGCTATAGAGTGGGTGATGAGTTCTAGGTCTGGGCTATAGAGTGGGTGATGAGTTATGGGTCTGGGCTATAGAGTGGGTGATGAGTTCTACATCTGGGCTATAGAGTGGGTGATGAGTTCTGGGTTTGGGCTATAGAGTGGTGATGAGTTCTGGGTCTGGGCTATAGAGCCGATGATGAGTTCTGGGTCTGGGCTATAGAGTGGGTGATGAGTTCTAGATCTCGGCTATAGAGTGGGTGATGCGTTCTAGGTCTGGGCTAAAGAGTGGGTGATGAGTTCTAGGTCTGGGCTATAGAGTGGGTGATGAGTTCTAGGTCTGGGCTATAGAGTGGGTGATGAGTTCTGGGTCTGGGCTATAGAGTGGGTGATGAGTTCTACATCTGGGCTATAGAGTGAGTGATGAGTTCTGGGTCTGGGCTATAGAGCGGGTGATGAGTTCTGGGTCTGGGCTATAGAGTGGGTGATGAGTTCTGGGTCTGGGCTATAGAGTGGGTGATGAGTTCTAAATCTGGGCTATAGAGTGGGTGATGAGTTCTAGATCTGGGCTATAGAGTGGGTGATGAGTTTTACATCTGGGCTATAGAGTGGGTGATGAGTTCTGGGTCTGGGCTATAGAGTGGGTGATGAGTTCTAGATCTGGGCTATAGAGTGGGTGATGAGTTCTACATCTGGGCTATAGAGTGGGTGATGAGTTCTAGATTTGGGCTATAGAGTGGGTGATGAGTTCTAGATCTGGGCTATAGAGTGGGTGATGAGTTCTACATCTGGGCTATAGAGTGGGTGATGAGTTCTAGATCTGGGCTATAGAGTGGGTGATGAGTTCTGGGTCTGGGCTATAGAGTGGGTGATGAGTTCTACATCTGGGCTATAGAGTGGGTGATGAGTTCTACATCTGGGCTATAGAGTGGGTGATGAGTTCTGGGTCTGGGCTATAGAGTGGGTGATGAGTTCTAGGTCTGGGCTATAGAGTGGGTGATGAGTTCTGGGTCTGGGCTATAGAGCGGGTGATGAGTTCTAGGTCTGGGCTATAGAGTGGGTGATGAGTTCTGGGTCTGGGCTATAGAGTGGGTGACGAGTTCTGGGTCTGTGCTATAGAGTGGGTGATGAGTTCTGGGTCTGGGCTATAGAGCGGGTGATGAGTTCTAGATCTGGGCTATAGAGTGGGTGATGAGTTCTAGATCTGGGCTATAGAGTGGGTGATGAGTTCTAGATCTGGGCTATAGAGTGGGTGATGAGTTCTACATCTGGGCTATAGAGTGGGTGATGAGTTCTAGATCTGGGCTATAGAGTGGGTGATGAGTTCTACATCTGGGCTATAGAGTGGGTGATGAGTTCTACATCTGGGCTATAGAGTGGGTGATGAGTTCTGGGTCTGGGCTATAGAGTGGGTGACGAGTTCTGGGTCTGTGCTATAGAGTGAGTGATGAGTTCTGGGTCTGGGCTATAGAGCGGGTGATGAGTTATGGGTTTGGGCTATAGAGTGGGTGACGAGTTCTGGGTCTGTGCTATAGAGTGAGTGACGAGTTCTGGGTCTGTGCTATAGAGTGGGTGATGAGTTCTGGGTCTGGGCTATAGAGCGGGTGATGAGTTCTAGATCTGGGCTATAGAGTGGGTGATGAGTTCTAGATCTGGGCTATAGAGTGGGTGATGAGTTCTACATCTGGGCTATAGAGTGGGTGATGAGTTCTACATCGGGGCTATAGAGTGGGTGATGAGTTCTGGGTCTGGGCTATAGAGTGGGTGATGAGTTCTAGGTCTGGGCTATAGAGTGGGTGATGAGTTCTACATCTGGGCTATAGAGTGGGTGATGAGTTCTGGGTCTGGGCTATAGAATGGGTGATGAGTTCTAGATCTGGGCTATAGAGTGGGTGATGAGTTCTACATCTGGGCTATAGAGTGGGTGATGAGTTCTGGGTCTGGGCTATAGAGTGGGTGATGAGTTCTAGATCTGGGCTATAGAGTGGGTGATGAGTTCTGGGTCTGGGCTATAGAGTGGGTGATGAGTTCTACATCTGGGCTATAGAGTGGGTGATGAGTTCTGGGTCTGGGCTATAGAGTGGGTGATGAGTTCTGGGTCTGGGCTATAGAGTGGGTGACGAGTTCTGGGTCTGTGCTATAGAGTGGGTGATGAGTTCTGGGTCTGGGCTATAGAGCGGGTGATGAGTTCTAGATCTGGGCTATAGAGTGGGTGATGAGTTCTAGATCTGGGCTATAGAGTGGGTGATGAGTTCTAGATCTGGGCTATAGAGTGGGTGATGAGTTCTACATCTGGGCTATAGAGTGGGTGATGAGTTCTAGATCTGGGCTATAGAGTGGGTGATGAGTTCTACATCTGGGCTATAGAGTGGGTGATGAGTTCTGGGTCTGGGCTATAGAGTGGGTGACGAGTTCTGGGTCTGTGCTATAGAGTGAGTGATGAGTTCTGGGTCTGGGCTATAGAGCGGGTGATGAGTTATGGGTTTGGGCTATAGAGTGGGTGACGAGTTCTGGGTCTGTGCTATAGAGTGAGTGACGAGTTCTGGGTCTGTGCTATAGAGTGGGTGATGAGTTCTGGGTCTGGGCTATAGAGCGGGTGATGAGTTCTAGATCTGGGCTATAGAGTGGGTGATGAGTTCTAGATCTGGGCTATAGAGTGGGTGATGAGTTCTACATCTGGGCTATAGAGTGGGTGATGAGTTCTACATCGGGGCTATAGAGTGGGTGATGAGTTCTGGGTCTGGGCTATAGAGTGGGTGATGAGTTCTAGGTCTGGGCTATAGAGTGGGTGATGAGTTCTACATCTGGGCTATAGAGTGGGTGATGAGTTATGGGTCTGGGCTATAGAATGGGTGATGAGTTCTAGATCTGGGCTATAGAGTGGGTGATGAGTTCTACATCTGGGCTATTGAGTGGGTGATGAGTTCTGGGTCTGGGCTATAGAGTGGGTGATGAGTTCTAGATCTGGGCTATAGAGTGGGTGATGAGTTCTACATCTGGGCTATAGAGTGGGTGATGAGTTCTAGATGTGGGCTATAGAGTGGGTGATGAGTTCTACATCTGGGCTATAGAGTGGGTGATGAGTTCTGGGTCTGGGCTATAGAGTGGGTGATGAGTTCTAAAACTGGGCTATAGAGTGGGTGATGAGTTCTAGATCTGGGCTATAGAGTGGGTGATGAGTTCTAGATCTGGGCTATAGAGCGGGTGATGAGTTCTGGGTCTGGGCTATAGAGTGGGTGATGAGTTCTAGGTCTGGGCTATAGAGTGGGTGATGAGTTATGGGTCTGGGCTATAGAGTGGGTGATGAGTTGTGGGTCTGGGCTATAGAGTGGGTGATGAGTTCTAGGTCTGGGCTATAGAGTGAGTGATGAGCTCTGGGTCTGGGCTATAGAGTGGGTGATGAGTTCTGGGTCTGGGCTATAGAGTGGGTGATGAGTTCTGGGTCTGGGCTATAGAGTGGCTGATGAGTTATTGGTCTGGGCTATAGAGTGGGTGATGAGTTCTAGATCTGGGCTATAGAGTGGGTGATGAGTTCTAGATCTGGGCTATAGAGTGGGTGATGAGTTCTAGGTCTGGGCTATAGAGTGAGTGATGAGCTCTGGGTCTGGGCTATAGAGTGGGTGATGAGTTCTGGGTCTGGGCTATAGAGTGGGTGATGAGTTCTGGGTCTGGGCTATAGAGTGGGTGATGAGTTATTGGTCTGGGCTATAGAGTGGGTGATGAGTTCTAGATCTGGGCTATAGAGTGGGTGATGAGTTCTAGATCTGGGCTATAGAGTGGGTGATGAGTTCTACATCTGGGCTATAGAGTGGGTGATGAGTTCTAGATCTGGGCTATAGAGTGGGTGATGAGTTCTGGGTCTGGGCTATAGAGTGGGTGATGAGTTCTACATCTGGGCTATAGAGTGGGTGATGAGTTCTAGATCTGGGCTATAGAGTGGGTGATGAGTTCTGGGTCTGGGCTATAGAGTGGGTGATGAGTTCTAGGTCTGGGCTATAGAGTGGGTGATGAGTTCTGGGTCTGGGCTATAGAGCGGGTGATGAGTTCTAGGTCTGGGCTATAGAGTGGGTGATGAGTTCTGGGTCTGGGCTATAGATTGGGTGACGAGTTCTGGGTCTGTGCTATAGAGTGGGTGATGAGTTCTGGGTCTGGGCTATAGAGCAGGTGATGAGTTCTAGATCTGGGCTATAGAGTGGGTGATGAGTTCTAGATCTGGGCTATAGAGTGGGTGATGAGTTCTAGATCTGGGCTATAGAGTGGGTGATGAGTTCTACATCTGGGCTATAGAGTGGGTGATGAGTTCTAGATCTGGGCTATAGAGTGGGTGATGAGTTCTACATCTGGGCTATAGAGTGGGTGATGAGTTCTACATCTGGGCTATAGAGTGGGTGATGAGTTCTGGGTCTGGGCTATAGAGTGGGTGACGAGTTCTGGGTCTGTGCTATAGAGTGAGTGATGAGTTCTGGGTCTGGGCTATAGAGCGGGTGATGAGTTATGGGTCTGGGCTATAGAGTGGGTGACGAGTTCTGGGTCTGTGCTATAGAGTGAGTGACGAGTTCTGGGTCTGTGCTATAGAGTGGGTGATGAGTTCTGGGTCTGGGCTATAGAGCGGGTGATGAGTTCTAGATCTGGGCTATAGAGTGGGTGATGAGTTCTACATCCGGGCTATAGAGTGGGTGATGAGTTCTGGGTCTGGGCTATAGAGTGGGTGATGAGTTCTAGGTCTGGGCTATAGAGTGGGTGATGAGTTCTACATCTGGGCTATAGAGTGAGTGATGAGTTCTGGGTCTGGGCTATAGAATGGGTGATGAGTTCTAGATCTGGGCTATAGAGTGGGTGATGAGTTCTACATCTGGGCTATAGAGTGGGTGATGAGTTCTGGGTCTGGGCTATAGAGTGGGTGATGAGTTCTACATCTGGGCTATAGAGTGGGTGATGAGTTCTGGGTCTGGGCTATAGAGTGGGTGATGAGTTGTACATCTGGGCTATAGAGTGGGTGATGAGTTCTGGGTCTGGGCTATAGAGTGGGTGATGAGTTCTGGGTCTGGGCTATAGAGTGGGTGATGAGTTCTGGGTCTGGGCTATAGAGTGGGTGATGAGTTCTAGGTCTGGGCTATAGAATGGGTGATGAGTTCTACATCTGGGCTATAGAGTGGGTGATGAGTTTTGGGTCTGGGCTATAGAGTGGGTGATGAGTTCTGGGTCTGGGCTATAGAGTGGGTGATGAGTTCTGGGTCTGGGCTATAGAGTGGGTGATGAGTTATTGGTCTGGGCTATAGAGTGGGTGATGAGTTATGGGTCTGGGCTATAGAGTGGGTGATGAGTTCTAGATCTGGGCTATAGAGTGGGTGATGAGTTCTAGGTCTGGGCTATAGAGTGGGTGATGAGGTATTGGCCTGGGCTATAGAGTGGGGGATGAGTTCTAGGTCTGGGCTATAGAGTGGGTGATGAGTTATTGGTCTGGGCTATAGAGTGGGTGATGAGTTATGGGTCTGGGCTATAGAGTGGGTGATAAGTTATTGGTCTGGGCTATAGAGTGGGTGATGAGTTCTAGATCTGGGCTATAGAGTGGGTGATGAGTTCTAGATGTGGGCTATAGAGTGGGTGATGAGTTCTAGGTCTGGGCTATAGAGTGGGTGATGAGTTATGGGTCTGGGCTATAGAGTGGGTGATGAGTTATTGGTCTGGGCTATAGAGTGGGGGATGAGTTCTAGGTCTGGGCTATAGAGTGGGTGATGAGTTCTAGGTCTGGGCTATAGAGTGGGTGATGAGTTATTGGTCTGGGCTATAGAGTGGGTGATGATTTCTGGGTCTGGGCTATAGAGTGGGTGATGAGTTATGGGTCTGGGCTATAGAGTGGGTGATGAGTTCTAGATCTGGGCTATAGAGTGGGTGATGAGTTCTAGATCTGGGCTATAGAGTGGGTGATGAGTTCTAGGTCTGGGCTATAGAGTGGGTGATGAGTTCTAGATCTGGGCTATAGAGTGGGTGATGAGTTCTAGATCTGGGCTATAGAGTGGGTGATGAGTTATGGGTCTGGGCTATAGAGTGGGTGATGAGTTCTAGGTCTGGGCTATAGAGTGGGTGATGAGTTGTGGGTCTGGGCTATAGAGTGGGTGATGAGTTATGGGTCTGGGCTATAGAGTGGGTGATGAGTTCTAGGTCTGGGCTATAGAGTGAGTGATGAGTTCTGGGTCTGGGCTATAGAGTGAGTGATGAGTTATTGGTCTGGGCTATAGAGTGGGTGATGAGTTCTGGGTCTGGGCTATAGAGTGGGTGATGAGTTCTAGATCTGGGCTATAGAGTGAGTGATGAGTTCTGGGTCTGGGCTATAGAGTGGGTGATGAGTTCTAGATCTGGGCTATAGAGTGGGTGATGAGTTCTGGGTCTGGGCTATAGAGTGGGTGATGAGTTCTAGATCTGGGCTATAGAGTGGGTGATGAGTTCTAGGTCTGGGCTATAGAGTGGGTGATGAGTTATTGGTCTGGGCTATAGAGTGGGTGATGAGTTCTAGATCTGGGCTATAGAGTGGGTGATGAGTTCTAGGTCTGGGCTATAGAGTGGGTGATGAGTTATTGGTCTGGGCTATAGAGTGGGTGATGAGCTCTGGGTCTGGGCTATAGAGTGGGTGATGAGTTCTAGATCTGGGCTATAGAGTGGGTGATGAGTTCTAGATCTGGGCTATAGAGTGGGTGATGAGTTCTGGGTCTGGGCTATAGAGTGAGTGATGAGTTCTAGATCTGGGCTATAGAGTGGGTGATGAGTTCTAGGTCTGGGCTATAGAGTGGGTGATGAGTTATTGGTCTGGGCTATAGAGTGGGTGATGAGTTCTAGATCTGGGCTATAGAGTGGGTGATGAGTTCTGGGTCTGGGCTATAGAGTGGGTGATGAGTTCTAGATCTGGGCTATAGAGTGGGTGATGAGTTATGGGTCTGGGCTATAGAGTGGGTGATGAGTTCTAGGTCTGGGCTATAGAGTGGGTGATGAGTTCTGGGTCTGGGCTATAGAGTGGTGATGAGTTCTGGGTCTGGGCTATAGAGTGGGTGATGAGTTATAAATCTGGGCTATAGAGTGGGTGATAAGTTCTAGATCTGGGCTATGGAGTGAGTGATGAGTTCTACATCTGGGCTATAGAGTGGGTGATGAGTTCTAGATCTCGGTTATAGAGTGGGTGATGAGTTCTGGGACAGGGCAATAGAGTGGGTGATGAGTTCTAGATCTGGGCTATAGAGTGGGTGATGAGTTCTAGATCTGGGCTATAGAGTGGGTGATGAGTTCTGGGTCTGGGCTATAGAGTGGGTGATGAGTTCTGGGTCTGGGCTATAGAGTGGGTGATGAGTTCTGGGTCTGGGCTATAGAGTGGGTGGTGAGTTCTGGGTCTGGGCTATAGCGTGGGTGATGAGTTCTGGGTCTGGGCTATAGAGTGGGTGATGAGTTCTAGGTCTGGGCTATAGAGTGGGTGATGAGTTCTGGGTCTGGGCTATAGAGTGGGTGATGAGTTCTAGATCTGGGCTATAGCGTGGGTGATGAGTTCTGGGTCTGGGCTATAGAGTGGGTGATGAGTTCTAGGTCTGGGCTATAGAGTGAGTGATGAGTTCTGGGTCTGGGCTATAGAGTGGGTGATGAGTTCTGGGTCTGGGCTATAGAGTGGGTGATGAGTTCTAGGTCTGGGCTATAGAGTGGGTGATGAGTTATTGGTCTGGGCTATAGAGTGGGTGATGAGTTCTAGATCTGGGCTATAGAGTGGGTGATGAGTTCTGGGTCTGGGCTATAGAGTGGGTGATGAGTTCTAGATCTGGGCTATAGAGTGGGTGATGAGTTCTAGGTCTGGGCTATAGAGTGGGTGATGAGTTATTGGTCTGGGCTATAGAGTGGGTGATGAGTTCTAGATCTGGGCTATAGAGTGGGTGATGAGTTCTAGATCTGGGCTATAGAGTGGGTGATGAGTTCTGGGTCTGGGCTATAGAGTGGGTGATGAGTTCTAGATCTGGGCTATAGAGTGGGTGATGAGTTATGGGTCTGGGCTATAGAGTGGGTGATGAGTTCTAGGTCTGGGCTATAGAGTGGGTGATGAGTTCTGGGTCTGGGCTATAGAGTGGTGATGAGTTCTGGGTCTGGGCTATAGAGTGGGTGATGAGTTATAAATCTGGGCTATAGAGTGGGTGATAAGTTCTAGATCTGGGCTATGGAGTGAGTGATGAGTTCTACATCTGGGCTATAGAGTGGGTGATGAGTTCTAGATCTCGGTTATAGAGTGGGTGATGAGTTCTGGGACAGGGCAATAGAGTGGGTGATGAGTTCTAGATCTGGGCTATAGAGTGGGTGATGAGTTCTAGATCTGGGCTATAGAGTGGGTGATGAGTTCTGGGTCTGGGCTATAGAGTGGGTGATGAGTTCTGGGTCTGGGCTATAGAGTGGGTGATGAGTTCTGGGTCTGGGCTATAGAGTGTGTGATGAGTTCTAGATCTGGGCTATAGCGTGGGTGACGAGTTCTGGGTCTGGGCTATAGAGTGGGTGGTGAGTTCTGGGTCTGGGCTATAGCGTGGGTGATGAGTTCTGGGTCTGGGCTATAGAGTGTGTGATGAGTTCTAGATCTGGGCTATAGCGTGGGTGATGAGTTCTGGGTCTGGGCTATAGAGTGGGTGGTGAGTTCTGGGTCTGGGCTATAGAGTGGGTGATGAGTTCTAGATCTGGGCTATAGAGTGGGTGATGAGTTCTGGGTCTGGGCTATAGAGTGAGTGATGAGTTCTGGGTCTGGGCTATAGAGTGGGTGATGAGTTCTAGACCTGGGCCACAGAGTGGGTGCTGAGTTCTGGGTCTGGGCTTTAGAGTGTGTGTTTAGTTATAGATTTGGGCTATAGAGTGGGTGCTGAGTTCTGGGTCTGGGCTTTAGAGTGTGTGTTTAGTTATAGATTTGGGCTATAGACTTGGCCATGAGTGATGTGTCTGGGACCCCGTGTGGTTCCCGGCTCGCGCCCTGCGGATCTGTGGCGTGTCCACGCGAACGAACTGGCTACGTTTGGTTTTTCTACCACCTGACACATTTTTTAATTCGTTTATTCATTTGACAATCATGTGCAGCTTCCAGAAAATGTGGGCACTCTCTCCCTCTCTCTCTGTTCCAGGCGGGGCGCGCGGGGGGGGTGGGGGCAGTAACATTTTGACACTCAACGTGAACAAAACATCAACAACGAAAACGTTCCTTGCCAAACGTGTTCCAAGCACATTCGTGGCTCGCGAATTATATCCGTCTCTTGTGCGTCGCACGCGCGCGCACACCACCACCACCACCCCCGCCGCCGCCGCTCAACTCACCGTGTTGGGCACTGAATGGAGGGGTCATTCGGAGCAGCAGGGTCACACGCACACACACACACACCCCTCCCTCCCTGCCGCATTGTCCAAGTCGAGGCCACTTAGGCGAGGATTGTTTGTCAGCACAAACACGCCGTCGCTGCGTTCCCTTCCGTTATGCCCTCGTGTTGCCGTCACGCAACGGACGCCGTGTTTTGACTGCAGCTGCAGCAGCGGCAGACGTCAAAAGGCCTTTGACGGCGACCTGCGTTGGCTATTGTTGTGAGCCGTGCGTGCGCGCGGACAAAAAGTGTTTCTCGTCCACACGGTGGACTAAGATCCTCCTCCCCCCCGCCCGTTCCACTCGCCGTCAGCGAGCGGCACCTCTCCTCCCGGCCGCCTTTGTCTCCCCCAATCGGTGATGGTTGCACACCGCACCATGGTGCTCGTTTGAGGCTGAGTCGACTTAGGGGAGGCCCAGGACCGGTTCAGATAATCGTCGCTGGTGTTGGCCGTGAGCGGGAGTTGAACTCGGGTCGCTGGGTTCGTAGCGCGGCGCGCTGACCGCTGCACCACCGCTCCCCACACAGCCGCAGGTGTGACACACTCAGATGTGACAGCCACATGTGTGAAACACACACCTTGACACACACACACACACAGGTGTGACACACACACACCTTGACACACACACACAGGTGTGACACACACACACACCGTGACACACACACACACACCGTGACACACACACACACACCGTGACACACACACACACACCGTGACACACACACAGGTGTGACTCCGCTTCTCCGTCGCGTGCGTTATGGGGAGCAGTCGCTGTCTCTGATCGGGGTGTGGTTGTGGCTGGAGGGGAGGGAGGGAGTGAGGGACGGAGTGGGTGACTGTAGGGGGACTGTAGGGTGACTGGGTGATGGAGCCAGAGTGTCGCTTTGGGTGGGATTGTGCCCAGGCAAACCGGATCAACTGGAATCCCCCCACCCTCCCCCCACCCTCCCCCCACCCTCCTCCCACCCTCCCCCCACCCTCCGCCACCCTCCTCCACCCTCCCCCCACCCTCCCCCCACCCTCCGCCACCCTCCCCCACCCTCCCCCCACCCTCCCCCCACCCTCCGCCACCCTCCCCCACCCTCCTCCCACCCTCCCCCCACCCTCCGCCACCCTCCTCCACCCTCCTCCCACCCTCCCCCCACCCTCCGCCACCCTCCCCCACCCTCCTCCCACCCTCCCCCCACCCTCCGCCACCCTCCCCCCACTCTCCCCCCACTCTCCCCCCACTCTCCCCCCTCTCTCCCCCCACTCTCCCCCCACTCTCCCCCCACTCTCCCCCCACTCTCCCCCCACTCTCCCCCCTCTCTCCCCCACTCTCCCCCCACTCTCCCCCCACTCTCCCCCCACTCTCCCCCCACTCTCCCCCCACTCTCCCCCCACCCTCCCCCCACTCTCCCCCCACTCTCCCCCCACTCTCCCCCCACCCTCCACCCACCCTCCCCCCACTTTGGGCTGTCCCAGGCAACAGCGACCCCCTTGGAAAGTAAACTCAACCAAATTTGTATTACTTTTTATTATGTCACCAGGTAAGACCAACTCGAATTCGTGTTGCTCGTTTTTTCCCAGAGGCGAGCTGGCCACAAATGAAAGCGCAAAGAAGCGGCGTTAACCATCGCGTGGAAACGCAGAGCAGTAGCCAAATACTCTAAACGCGGCGTTGTGGTTGTTGTTGTTGATTCTGAACGCGGAGGGAGTTAGACCCGGAGACAATTCGACGCGAACCACGGGGAGAACGCGCAAACCCCAAATAGAACAGGCGTCGGGGTTGGGATCGAACCCACGACCTCCTCCATACCAGACAAAGATCCCCTATATAGCCTCGAGAGAACTTTGGGGCAAGTGCTGTTAGCGAGCACCTATGAAGGCCGGAAGGCACACGAGGGGGTGGGTGGCCAGCACCACGCCCAGCCGTCTTTGTCTCCCCAGTGGCGATGTTTTACACACCGCACCAGGTACTCATTTGAGGCTGAGTCGACCTAGGGGAGGACCTGGACCGGTTCAGATAATCGTCACCGGTGTTGGCCCCTGAGTGGAGGGGCGTGGGTGTTCATGTGTCATAGACTCTGGCTAATCGCAAAACTAAAATAGTCATTGTTGTGCGTGTGTGCGTATGAGTGTGCGTGTGAGTTGGTGGTGGGAGCGGTGGTGCAGCGGTTAGCGCGCTGCACTACAAACCCGGCGACCAGAGTTCGATTCCTGCTCACGGCCAACAACACCGGTGACGATTATCTGCACCGGTCCTGGGCCTTCCCTAGGTGGACTCGGCCTCAAATGAGTACCTGGTGGCGCTGTGTAGTCAACATCGCCACTGGGGAGACAAAGGCGGCTGGGCGCGGTGCCGGCCAAACCCCTCCCCCTCGTGTGCCACAGGTGCTGCCCGCTAACGGCACTTGCCCCAGCAGTCTGCTCGAGGCTACACGGGGGATCTTTGTCTTTGTGCGAGCCGGCGTGATTTGTTTAAAATCGCCGCTTTGCTCTGAGCACGGTCCCGCGTCACGCCTCGGGGCCGGTGCGACAATGGGCAGCGATTAAACGTTGCAATCGATACGAGTTGTAATGGGCGTCTCGAACTGTTTGTCGTCAGGTTATTGTTGTTGGATGGGTTTGGGGGGGGGGGGTGGTGATTTAAAAGTGGAGCGGTGGGAGGGCAGAAGCTGAAAGAGAAGTGAGGTGCCCTGCAGTGTGGTGAGTGAGTGGTGAGTGAGTGGTGAGTGAGTGAGTGAGTGGTGAGTGAGTGGTGAGTGAGAAGGCGAGTGTGTGAGTGGTGAGTGAGTGGTGAGTGGGAAGGCGAGTGTGTGAGTGGTGAGTGAGTGGTGAGTGGGAAGGCGAGTGTGTGAGTGGTGAGTGAGTGGTGAGTGAGTGGTGAGTGAGTGGTGAGTGAGTGGTGAGTGAGTGAGTGGTGAGTGAGTGGTGAGTGAGAAGGCGAGTGTGTGAGTGGTGAGTGAGTGGTGAGTGGGAGGGCGAGTGTGTGAGTGGTGAGTGAGTGGTGAGTGAGAAAGCGAGTGTGTGAGTGGTGAGTGAGTGGTGAGTGAGTGGTGAGTGAGTGGTGAGTGAGTGGTGAGTGAGTGGTGAGTGAGAAGGCGAGTATGTGAGTGGTGAGTGAGTGGTGAGTGAGAAGGCGAGTGTGTGAGTGGTGAGTGAGTGGTGAGTGGGAAGGCGAGTGTGTGAGTGGTGAGTGAGTGGTGAGTGGGAAGGCGAGTATGTGAGTGGTGAGTGAGTGGTGAGTGAGAAGGCGAGTGTGTGAGTGGTGAGTGAGTGGTGAGTGGGAAGGCGAGTGTGTGAGTGGTGAGTGAGTGGTGAGTGGGAAGGCGAGTATGTGAGTGGTGAGTGAGTGGTGAGTGGGAAGGCGAGTGTGTGAGTGGTGAGTGAGTGGTGAGTGAGAAGGCGAGTGTGTGAGTGGTGAGTGAGTGGTGAGTGGGCTAGTGTGTGAGTGAGTGGGTGGATTAGTGGGTGCTTGTGCGGGTGTGTTGTGTGGGTAAGTGAGTGAGTGGTGAGTGAGAATGCGAGTTGGTGAGTGGGCTAGTGTGTGAGTGAGGAGGTGTGTGGGTGGATTAGTGGGTGGATTAGTGGGTGCTTGTGCGGGTGTATTGAGTGGTGAGTGAGAAGGCGAGTGTGTGAGTGGTGAGTGAGAAGGCGAGTGTGTGAGTGGGTAGGTATGTGGGAGGATGAGTGGGTGCAGGTGGGTTGTGTGGGTGGGGTGAGTGAGTGAATGAGTGGGTGAGTGAGTGTGTGGGTGTGTTCGTGGCAAAGTTGGAAAAGTAGGGGGCACAGGTGGTGCATCAGCCAGTCATCTCGGTCATCTCAGTCAGTCGACCTGTGGCACCTGGGTCTGCCCCGTGACCTCCTGCCAGCGGGCGTTCGACACTTCACGTTGCCTCAAGGTGCACATGGCCTGGCACAAGCGTCGTGGTGACGTCACCGCCACTTAGTGGCGAATGGCGGTTGTTGTTGTTGTGGCAGAGTAGTGAGTGTGGATGGGTGAATGAGTTAGTGGGTTGGTGAGTGAGAGAGTGCATGAGTGGGCGAGTGAGCGGATGGGTGAGTGAATGAGTGTGTGCGTGCGGGTGGGTGGATGAATGAGTGAGTGGGTTGGTGTGTGGGTTTTGGTGAGTGTGGTAGTGTGGGTGTGTTAGCGGCAGAGTGGGTGAGTAGTGAGTGTGGGCGGGTGGGTTATTGGGTGAGTGAGTGAGTGAATGAGTGTGTGTGTGCGGGTGGGTGGATGAATGAGTGAGTGGGTTAGTGTGTGGGTTTTGGTGAGTGTGGTAGTGTGGGTGTGTTAGCAGCAGAGTGGGTGAGTAGTGAGTGTGGGCGGGTGGGTTATTGGGTGAGTGAGTGAGTGAATGAGTGTGTGTGTGCGGGTGGGTGGATGAATGAGTGAGTGGGTTGGTGTGTGGGTTTTGGTGAGTGTGGTAGTGTGGGTGTGTTTGCGGCAGAGTGGGTGAGTAGTGAGTGTGGGCGGGTGGGTTATTGGGTGAGTGAGTGAGTGAGTGGCTGAGTAGCTGAGTGGCTGAGCAAGTGTGTCGTCGTGCTCTGCAGTGGGTTGAGCACGGTATTGCGTTTGCACAAAGTGTGGTAAAGTATCTTTATTTCTTTCCTTACCGGTAATTCAACCAGAACTCGTTGGGACGAAGCCCTGTGGCTACCGGTCGACCGCGTGGTGCACGCTGATGGCGTGGCAATCGCGCGCCGCTCACTCTGAGACTCGTCCGCTGAACCCGGAGCGTGCCGCTAAGAGGCGCGGCGCATGCAACAACAAAGCGCTTACCTGTGCACTTTGCGTCGTCAAACACTCCGCGTTCCCCTCGGACATCCCGTGATTAATGCGGGGGTTGTTGCGACGAGGGTGGCGGAGTTCCCACACTCTGGGGCAGCGAGTGTGTGTGCACACTCGCGAGTGGGTGGAGGTCTCGCTCCGGATCAATCGAGCGGAGGGGGGGGGGCAGCACGGTTATCCGTTTCATCGGCTGGGTAAACGCTCAGGGTAAAGAAAGTTACCTGGACCTTTCGCAACCGCACGAAGTTCTCGTGTCTTCCTCATCTCTGGCCACGGTTACATGCCCCCCCCCCTCTCCCTTCGCTGTGCGTGAGACCACGGAGAGACACTTTTACTGAACACACCTGCGGTGGTTTTAGACTGCGGCGGTTCTCAAACGTTTTTTGGCGACTGTTGAATTTAGTTGCAACCGAGTAAACCCCCCCCCCCCTTCCCGCTTGCCTGACCCAACACGGTTCTGAGAAGTTAACGTATGAATGATGGACATCAATATTTCAACCAAAGGTCCATTTTTGTAAGGTATCCCGAACTTAGCCAGTAACTGCAAGCGGTTAATCTTGACTTAAAGCTTTCGTGACTACAGGAATTCATAGTTTTTTTTGTTACTTTTAACCTATCTACGTGACTTTACCGAAAGACCCAAAGAATATGCAAGCCAGAGAACAACAAAATCAACGTCACGCTCTTTGTGCGTGACGTCATTTGTTCGCACTCGCCGGCTGCTCTTGGAAGCCACGTGGTCTACGACCCGCGAGTTGAGAAAGGTCTCTTACGTCGTTCTAGATTACCACGTGGATTTAAATGTTGTCGTCGTTATTTTACGTGGGCAGATTCACGCGTGGCTGTTCACCGACGACTCTCTCGTGCGGTATAATGTCACGCATTCATAAATCACCTCGCGTGTACCCCCTTGGGTCACCGCCACGTACCCCTGGGGTTCAGCGTACCCCTGTGGTTGAGAACCACTGGGTTCGAACATTGAGGCTAACGGCCCTACCTCAACATCCGTTCCGTGTGGGCCATCGTGGTCGCACGCAGACCGGTGTAACCTCTCTGGCGGCTGTAACGGCGTCTCGCGCGTGTCTGGGTCTCGCCAAGACGCACAGCTCCGCACAGATCGATTCAATAATCCGCTGGCTGTACATTACTGCAGTACGAATAGACATTATTCGGTGATGCTGCTGCTGCGTTGGCAGTGGTGCACAAGCGCAATTAACAACAACAACAAACCTTGACGCGTGGCCTTAAAAGATGAACGTATATAATCGACGACGTTTCGGGCAATGGCCCTTCTCTAGTTTACGTGCTGCGAAGCAAAGCCCCGTAGGGCCCCCCCCCACCGCCCACCGCCCATCGCATTATCTCCCAAAGATGCGACGAGAACGGGACGCGTACGATCCCCCCCGAGTTCGACTCTCAGCCCAGCCCGCCACGGCCGAACATCTGAGCCGGGTCGACCCGGCCCTCAAAGCGAGCGCCTGGCGTTCGCGCGGCGTGGAGAGCATCGCCATGGGGGGGGGCGGGGGGGGGGGCCGGGGCCACGTCACCCACCTCCTTATGCCGCCGTGGCAGCCGTCGTCATCGGTGCTCGCTAACAGCAGCGCCTTGCGGCGGCGTGAGGCTGTGTGGGCTACGGTGGCGGTGGTGGTGGTGGGGGGGCAGCAATGGTCATCGGGCCCTGCAGCATGGAGGCCGGCGTGGGTGGGGGGGGGAAGGTGGTGGGGGGGGGGTGGGCTGTGCACACGTGGGGGGGGGGGGGAGTGCCGAGTCAGCGACTCTGGCGAGGGTTGATCGGCAGCATCGCTGACGGCCAGAACTCGCCGGAATTCAAACCTAAACAATTAACTTTATTTTATTTTACCAGGTAAGGGCTCACTCAGCTGTAGAGCTCTTTGTCTGGAGCGACCTCGCCATCACAAATGAGAGCTCAACGAAGCGGCTGATATTATCATCGTGTGGAAATTTATAGCGGCAGCCAAATGCTCTAAACGCCATGATGTTGATTCTAAACGTGGAGGGAAAAACCGGAGGACGCTGAGAAAAATCCACGCGACCACCACGAGGAGAGAGAGAGACACGCAAACTACAAATATACAGCAGCAGCAGGCGTCGGGGTCGGGATCGAACCCACGACCTCCTGTACACCAGGCGAGGTAGTTAACATCTCAAAGCCACCGTGTTGATGATGAGAGAGAGAGAGAGACACGCAAACTCCAAATATACAGCAGCAGCAGCAGGCGTCGGGGTCGGGATCGAACCCACGACCTCTCCTGCGTACCAGGCGAGGTTGTCAACATCCCGCCAGCGTGGCACCTGCCACAGTGGAGGAGGGAGCGGCGGCATCGTCGCTATAACCGACGTGACCTTTCGCGATTGACGGACGCTACCCCCCTCCCCACACTTTCCCCCACCCCCCTCCCCTACGCGCGTCGCCACGCGGTTCAACCGTCGCCTGACCAGGTGCGGCAAAGCATCGCGGCACCTGCGGCCCGCGCGGGGCGACGTGGAGGCAGACGGGGGTTGGCGGGTGACGCGGCGGATGGCGATCGCTACGAATCGGCTAACCTCCCGTTCCCCCCCTCGCCCGTCAGGCAGAGGAGGCCGCGGCGCCGTCAGGACCCCCGGCGGGACCCCCCCCCCCCCCCCCGTCGCCCCGCACCATGCCGACAGGTGAGCCCCCCACACCACCCAGCACCTCCACCCCCTCCAACCGCCCCCCTCCCACCCAACCCCATGGCGACAGCTGAACGCCCAGCGCTGCCCCCCCCCCCGCACGCCCCCCTCCCACCCCCATCCCTCCCCCCCCCCTCACTCCGCACCATGTCGACAGGTGAGCCCCAACCCCCCCCCCCCCCCAAAAAAACTACCTGGGCTGTGTAAAACAATCGTCGTTTTTTTATTTCACGTGGCAAGGAAATATGCGTCAAGGAGGCGTAATTGCTACTTTTACTCGTGCTATTTATTTTCTCGGCAACGATGCGAATGGTTATTTTGTGTCACGTGGATGGACATTGAACGAATAACGTCTTCCGCACCGTACGTAGCCAATAGAGAGGATCGGAGGTGTGGGGAAGGGGGGTGGGACCACAAAATAAACACGCACACAAAAAATAATCATCAGATAATCTGATTGTGGGTTTGTCCAGAGGCCTTCTATTCGATCGCTCTTCCGTCAGTCTCGCTGAGCGAGGAGTCGGGTTGAAATCACGAAAAAGCTTGACCATTGACCTGATAATTCGGATAATTCGGCTAAAACGGAAACAACAGCCCAGCACGTGGCACAACGCATGCGTGTGTGTGTGTGTGCGCGTGTCTGTGTGCGCGTCTGTGTGCGCGTCTGTGTGCGCGTCTGTGTGCGCGTCTGTGTGTGCACGTGTTTGTGTGTGCGCATCTGTGTGCGCGTCTGTGTGTGCACGTGTTTGTGTGTGTGTGTGCGTGTCTGTGTGTGTGTGTGTGTGTGCGCGTGTCTGTGTGCGCGTCTGTGTGCGCGTCTGTGTGCGCGTCTGTGTGCGCGTCTGTGTGCGCGTCTGTGTGTGCACGTGTTTGTGTGTGCGCATCTGTGTGCGCGTCTGTGTGTGCACGTGTTTGTGTGTGTGTGTGCGTGTCTGTGTGTGCACGTGTTTGTGTGTGTGCGCATGTGTGCGCATGTGTGCGCATGTGTGCGCATGTGTGCGCATGTGTGCGCATGTGTGCACATGCGTGCACGCCCATGTGTCTGACGCTGTGGTGTTGCAGTCAGCGCTACGCTGCGCTACGAACCCGGCGACCCAAGTTCGATTCCCGTGCACGGCCAACACCGGTGACGGTTATCAGAACTGGTCCTGATCCTCCCCTAGGTCGATTCAGCCTTAAACGCGTACCTGGTGCAGTGTGTAAACATCGCCAATGGGGGAGAGCGGGCGGCCGGACGTGGTGTTGGCCACCCGCCCACTTGTGTGCCGTGCACTTGCCGCAACGGTCTGTTAAAGGCTATATGGAGGGTCTTTGTCTTTGTGTGTGTGTGTGTTCAGGCACACTCATCCCCACCCCAATGGGTCCGTTTTCAGCGCTCACGCCCAGCATGTGGCCTCAAGACATCCTGGCCAAACTCGCACAGGTGACGTACGCACTCGCTCACGCGCACACACAAAGACAAAGATCCCCCGTGTAGCCTTGACATACTGTCGGGGCAAGTGCTGTTAGCGAGCACCTATAAAGGCCAAAACGGTACACGAGGGGGTGGACGGCCAACACCACGCCCGGCCACCTTTGTCTCCCCAGTGGCGATATTTACACACTGCACCAGGTACTCATTTGAGGCTGAGTCGACCTAGGGGAGGCCCAGGACCGGTACAGATAATCATCACTGGTGTTGGCCATGAGCGGGAATTGAACTCGGGTCGCCGGGTTCGTAGCGCAGCGCGCTATCCGTCTACATCACCGCTGCCCACATCAACAATTAAATAAAACTATTTTTAATTGAGGCCCACCGAGCAATATAGCTCTTTTCAGAAGCGACCTGGTCACACGCTTTGATAGGTCGATGAAGTGGTGGCCGATCATCACGTGGACATTGATAGCAGCCAAATACTCTAAATGCGTGACGTTGATCATAAATGTGGAGGAAAAATCCACGCGACCGCGGAGAGAGTGCGAGCAAACACACAAACTCCACATATACAGCAGCAGGCATCAGGGTCGGGATCAAATCCACGACCTCCTGCATACCAGGCGAGGTAGTTAACATCTCGCTACGAGGAGAGAGAGCCACGCAAACTCCAAATATACAACAAACGTCAGGGTCGGGATCGAACCCACGACCTCCTGCATACCAGGCGAGGTAGTTAACATCTCCTAGCCACCGTGATGATGATGAGAGAGAGAGAGAGACACGCAAACTCCAAATATACAGCAGCAGGCATCATCAGGGTCGGGATCGAACCCACGACCTCCTGCATACCATGCGAGGTAGTTAACATCTCCTAGCCACCGTGATGATGATGAGAGAGAGAGAGAGACACGCAAACTCCAAATATACTGCAGGCATCATCAGGGTCGGGATCGAACCCACGACCTCCTGCATACCAGGCGAGGTAGTTAACATCTCACTACTAGGAGAGATAGCCACGCAAACTCCAAATATACAACAAACGTCAGGGTCGGGATCGAACCCACGACCTCCTGCATACCAGGCGAGGTAGTTAACATCTCCTAGCCACCGTGGCCTCACGCCGGAGTGCGCACCGAGAGGCGGGGAGGGGGGGGACGTTCGCCCCTCCACCGTGAGCGGTGGCGACGGCTTGGGGTGGAGTGGAGGCCCTTGCGCAGCTGCAGTGGAGAGATCATGGCAGACGATGATTACAATGAGACCCGCGCGACCCCCCCCCCCCCCCACCAATCCGCTCCCCCTCCCCTCCTCTCCCGTGCAGAAGGATGAGGAGTCGCAAGACGGGGAAGAGCTGCTCTTCGATGAGTTCGGGTTTCGCTTGGAGAAGGAAGGTGAGTGGCGACGCAAGGGCACAGATCCCTCCGTGGGGTCTCGACGGACCGTCGGGGGCTCCAGGCCGGCACTACGCACGGTGGGGGGTGGGGGGGGGGTGTCGGCACTACGCACGGTGGGGGGGTGGGGGGTGGGGGGGGGTGTCGGCACTACGCACGGTGGGGGGGTGGGGGGGGTGTGTCGGCACTACGCACGGTGGGGGGGTGGGGGGGGGTGTGTCGGCACCGCACGAATAACACCGCTCGCTGAAAGCGTTGACCGGACGCGCGTATCCACACGGCCGAGGTGTCTTGTCTCCCGTCCCTCCTCCTCCTCCTCGCCGGGGCGCCAGACGGGGTGGATGCGCCGCCGCCGCCGCCCCCGGCGGGGCCGCCCCCCGCGGGCGAAGACGCGCAGGTGCGCCTGCGCTGGCAGGCGTACCTGGAGTTCACGCAGAACCACGGCGTGGGCGACCTCACGTGGGAGCAGCTCTCCGACACCGTGCCGCGCTCGGACAAGCTGCGCGCACTCGTGCTCGCGGGCATCCCGCACAGCATGCGCCCCCACGTGAGACACGCGCACGCACACACGCACGTACGCGCACACGCACGCGTACGTACGCATGCACGCACACACACGTACACACACGTACGTGCACGTACACACGTACGCACACACACGTACACACGTACGCACACGTCGTGCACGTACACACGTACGCACACACACGTACACACGTACGTGCACGTACTCACGCACGTACACGCGTACACACGCACGTACACACGCACGCACACACACGTACACACGTACACACGTACACACGTACACACGCACGTGCACACGGCATGCGCGCCCCTGGCTTTGACCCCTGCCACCGTACTGTACAGATGCGTACAGAGACACAGATTCTTACACGAGAGGGTGTGGCCAGCACCACGCCCGGCCGCCTTTGTCTCCCCAGTGGCGATGTTTACACACCGCACCAGGTACTCGTTTTGAGGCCGAGTCGACCTAGGGGAGGCAAAGGATCGGTTCGAAAAGTCGTCACCGGTGTTGGCCGTGGGCGGTAATTGTCCTCGGGTGGCTGGATTCTTAGCGCACCGCGCTAACCATTGCACCACCGCTCCCCACAGATGCACACGCACGCAATGCGTACACACGCAACGCGCACGCAGCTTTTCTCTCCCTGTGCTGCGCCAACTTCTGTGCACTCCCCCCCCCCTCCTCCCCGCCCCCCGCAGCTGTGGATCCGCCTGTCGGGTGCGCTGCTGAAGAAGAAGACGAGCGAGGTGTCGTACCGTGACGTGGTGAAGGCCAGCTCCGAGGACGCCTCCCTCACGGCCAAGCAGGTGCCGCCCCCCCTCGCCCCACCGTCACCCCCCCCCCCCAACCCTCGCCCCCGAATACGTACACACTCGCACACGCACACACTCGCACACTCGCACCCTCGCACACTCGCACACTCGCACACTCGCACACACACACACACGACCACACGCACACACGACCACACGCACACACGCACATGCACTTGCTCACATACACTTACACACGTACACGCTCACACTCACACTCGTACACACTCACACACTCACACTCACACATGCTCACGCGCTCGCTCGCGCGTCTGCGTATAGATCGAGAAGGACCTTCTGCGCACGATGCCGACCAACGTGTGCTTCTCCGAGATGACGAGCACTGGCGTGCCGCGCCTACGCCGCCTGCTGCGCGCCCTCGCCTGGCTCTACCCCGACATCGGCTACTGCCAGGGCACCGGCATGGTGAGATAGGTGACACGGGGACACGGAGACACGGATATGAGCCATGATCTACCCACTGCTGGATGAAGACCTCCACATACCTTCTCCACCTGCCACGGCCTCGCAAACTGACGGCCCCCATCTCACACGTGCGGGCCGAGTTCTTCTGCCCATCGCTGCTGCCGGCGCTGCCATCCAACCACCCCCCCCCCCCGCCTCTCTCCCTAGCCCTTACCGCTCTCACACGCCTCCCCCCCCCCCCCCTCTTATGCTACCCCCTTCCTCTTACCCCCCCTCCCCGCGCGCGTCAGATCGCGGCGTGCCTGCTGCTGCTGCTGGAGGAGGAGGACGCGTTCTGGTCGATGGCGGCGCTGGTGGAGGAGCTGCTGCCGGCGGCCTACTTCAGCACCACGCTGCTGGGCGTGCAGGCCGACCAGCGCGTGCTGCGCCAGCTCGTCGCCTCGCACCTCCCGCGACTCCACGCGCTGCTCACCGAGCACGACATCGGTGTGTCCGCCCGCCCGCTCGCTCACTAGCTCGCTCGTTTGCTTGTCCGTCCGCTCGCTCGTCCACTTGCTCGCTTGTTCACTTGCTCGCTCGTTCACTCTACTCGTTCGCTCGTTTGCTCGCTTGTCCCCCCCCCCCCCAGAGCTGTCCCTGATCACGCTGCACTGGTTCCTGACGGTGTTTGCGAGCGTGGTCCACGTGCGACTGCTGCTGCGCCTCTGGGACCTCTTCTTCTGCGAGGGCTCCGTCGTGCTCTTCCAGCTCACGCTCGGCATGCTCAAGCTGAAGGTGCGGCGGCAGCGGCGTCGCACGAACCGTTACGCTGCCGCTCCCCACTACGCACGTACACGCACGCACACATGCAGGGTACACACACACACAGAGTACACACACACGCAGGGTACACACACACGCAGGGTACACACACACACACGCAGGGTACACACACACGCAGGGTACACACACACACACGCAGAGTACACACACACGCAGGGTACACACACACACACGCAGGGTACACACACACGCAGGGTACACACACACACAGAGTACACACACACGCAGGGTACACACACACACACGCAGGGTACACACACACACACACGCAGGGTACACACACACACACGCAGGGTACACACACAGGGTACACACACACGTAGGGTACACACACACACACACACAGGGTACACACACACACACAGGGTACACACACACACACACGCAGGGTACACACACACACACGCAGGGTACACACACACACACGCAGGGTACACACACACACACGCAGGGTACACACACACACACGTAGAGTACACACGCACACACGCAGGGTACACGCACACACACGCACACACCGACGATAATGATCGTGGTGATGACGGTCACGTTGCCTCCCCGCTCCCTTCCCAACCTGCCCACACAGGAGGATGAGTTGGTACAGTCCGAAAACTCTGCCTCCATCTTCAACACCCTGTCGGACATCCCGACTCAGATGAACGACCCAGATCTTCTCATCCAGGTAATGCACCTGCCCCCACCCCCCCTGCGCCAAGATCTCAACTTCTGTTGCGTTGCGCTGATCTCACTCCCTCGCTCCTGCCGCGGTGGTGAGGAGATGTTAACTCCCTCGCCTGGTACGCAGGAGGTCGTGGCTTCGATCCCGACCCTGACGCCCGCTGTAGTATGTGTGGAGTTTGCGTGTCTCTCTCCCCGTGGTCGCGTGGATTTTTCTCCGGGTCGTCCGTTTTTAAATCCTTTATATTAAGTTCGCTTGCTTGCTTACGACCGTGCAAATCTTTTGGTCGTTTTTTAACCCACTTCCCGTGATCCAATCGAGCTGACATTTTCCACAGAGACTCGTTGTGCGTGACAATTAATGTTCATGAAAAACAAATTCCAAGATTTTACACTTTTTAGGACAAAAATATTATATTTAATTACCAATTGCTTAATGGTGCAATGCAATCATCTGACCCATAGGTGGCAGCCATCTCAAGCCAGAGGACGAGAGGACTCTAGCCGCCACGCATATAAAGGATTTATCGTGAAAAACTTAGTTTTTACGGGTTATACTTGTTTCCCCCCACATTTAGAATCGACGTCACGCATTTAGGTTAGTTGGCTGCTATAAATGTCCACACGACGATAAGCCACTTCGTTGAGCTATCATTTGCGATGGCCGGATCGCTTCTGACAAAGAGCTACGTAGCTCAGTGGGACCCTTGCCTGGTGAAATAAGCAATCGTTGTAGTTTGCCTCCCTCTGCGTGTGTGCGTGCACACATGCGCGTGTGTGCCCCTGCATACCCGTGCATCTGTGTGCGGGCAACGGTAGTGCAGCGGCTAACGCGCTGCGCTACGAACCCGATCCCAACTCACGGCCACCAACTCCGGTGACGATTATCTGAACCGGGCCTGGGCCTCCCTTAGGTCGACTCAGCCTCAAATGAGTACCTGGTGTACGGTGTATAAAACATCGGCGCGGGGTGGGGGGGGGGTGACAAAGGCGGCCGGGAGTGGTCACCCACCCTCTCTCGTGTGTCATTCTGGCCTCATTCGCTGTTTCCCAGCACTTTTCCGACGGCCTGCTAAGTCTACGCGGGCGATCTTTGTCTTTGCGTAGGAGTCGATGAGGGTGGCGGGAGGCCTGACGGACGCCATCCTGGAACCCCAGCGGCGGAAGCACCTGGCGTACCTCATGGCCGACCAGGGCCAGATCATCAACCCCGAGGGGCCCAACCCCACCATCCCCAAGCAGGTGGGGAGTGAGGGCACGGCGCTCGTTCACCCCCCTCGGCGTGCCAGCCTCTCACTCGTTAACCCCCCCCCGCTCGGCGTGCCGGCCCCTCGCTCGTTAACCCCTCGCCTCATTAACCCCTCGCCTCATTAACCCTTCGCCTCATTAACCCTTCGCCTCATTAACCCTTCGCCTCATTAACCCTTCGCCTCATTAACCCTTCGCCTCATTAACCCTTCGCCTCATTAACCCCTCGCCTCATTAACCCCTCGCCTCATTAACCCTTCGCCTCATTAACCCTTCGCCTCATTAACCCTTCGCCTCATTAACCCTTCGCCTCATTAACCCTTCGCCTCATTAACCCCTCGCCTCATTAACCCCTCGCCTCATTAACCCTTCGCCTCAGTAACCCCTCGCCTCATTAACCCCTCGCCTCATTAACCCCTCGCCTCATTAACCCCTCGCCTCATTAACCCCTCGCCTCATTAACCCTTCGCCTCATTAACCCTTCGCCTCATTAACCCTTCGCCTCATTAACCCTTCGCCTCATTAACCCCTTGCCTCATTAACCCCTCGCCTCATTAACCCTTCGCCTCATTAACCCTTCGCCTCATTAACCCTTCGCCTCATTAACCCCTTGCCTCATTAACCCTTCGCCTCATTAACCCCTCGCCTCATTAACCCCTCGCCTCATTAACCCCTCGCCTCATTAACCCCTTGCCTCATTAACCCTTCGCCTCATTAACCCCTTGCCTCATTAACCCTTCGCCTCATTAACCCCTCGCCTCATTAACCCTTCGCCTCATTAACCCCTTGCCTCATTAACCCCTCGCCTCATTAACCCTTCGCCTCATTAACCCTTCGCCTCATTAACCCTTCGCCTCATTAACCCTTCGCCTCATTAACCCTTCGCCTCATTAACCCCTCGCCTCATTAACCCCTCGCCTCATTAACCCCTCGCCTCATTAACCCCTCGCCTCATTAACCCTTCGCCTCATTAACCCTTCGCCTCATTAACCCTTCGCCTCATTAACCCCTTGCCTCATTAACCCCTCGCCTCATTAACCCTTCGCCTCATTAACCCTTCGCCTCATTAACCCTTCGCCTCATTAACCCCTTGCCTCATTAACCCTTCGCCTCATTAACCCCTCGCCTCATTAACCCTTCGCCTCATTAACCCCTTGCCTCATTAACCCTTCGCCTCATTAACCCCTTGCCTCATTAACCCCTCGCCTCATTAACCCTTCGCCTCATTAACCCCTTGCCTCATTAACCCCTTGCCTCATTAACCCTTCGCCTCATTAACCCCTCGCCTCATTAACCCCTCGCCTCATTAACCCTTCACCTCATTAACCCCTCGCCTCATTAACCCCTCGCCTCATTAACCCTTCGCCTCATTAACCCTTCGCCTCATTAACCCTTCGCCTCATTAACCCCTCGCCTCATTAACCCTTCGCCTCATTAACCCTTCGCCTCATTAACCCCTTGCCTCATTAACCCCTCGCCTCATTAACCCTTCGCCTCATTAACCCTTCGCCTCATTAACCCTTCGCCTCATTAACCCCTTGCCTCATTAACCCTTCGCCTCATTAACCCCTCGCCTCATTAACCCTTCGCCTCATTAACCCCTTGCCTCATTAACCCTTCGCCTCATTAACCCCTTGCCTCATTAACCCCTCGCCTCATTAACCCTTCGCCTCATTAACCCCTTGCCTCATTAACCCTTCGCCTCATTAACCCCTTGCCTCATTAACCCTTCGCCTCATTAACCCCTCACCTCATTAACCCCTCGCCTCATTAACCCTTCACCTCATTAACCCCTCGCCTCATTAACCCCTCGCCTCATTAACCCTTCGCCTCATTAACCCTTCGCCTCATTAACCCTTCGCCTCATTAACCCCTCGCCTGTCGTTACCCCCCCCCCCCTCTATCCCCTGGGTGCATGCCGTCCGGCAGCTGGCACGGAGGCAGATGCAGCGGCAGAAGTCGGTCATCGGAGTCCTCTTCTTCGGTACGAACCCACACCACTGTCGTCGTCGTCGTCGTCAGCCATGATCTATCCGCTGCTGGATGAAGGCCGTCGCTTTCCCCCTCGCTCTCTCCGGCGATGTGACGATCCCGTCTCCCCGATCTTGAGCTCCGTCTCTGCGACTCCTTGCCCTTGCTTTGCTGATACCGCTACCATCCCCCCCACCCCACCCCCCCCCGCTCCCCCTCGCCAACGCCCACCCCTAATGCCCTGTACCTGTCATGGCCGCCAGGCGACCAGGAGGACCCGGAGTCTCTGAAGGCCAAGAACATCAAGCAGACGGAGCTGATCTCGGCGCTGCGCGACGCCATCCTGCGCGTGGCTCGACACTTCCACGACATCGACCCCGAGCACGGGGCGGTGGGTGACGCAGACAAAGGTCCCCCGCGTAGTCTTAACGGACCGTTGGGGCAAGTGCCGGGTTGGCGAGCTCCCGCGACGGCCGGCACGGCGCACGGAGAAGGGGCGGCGGTGTGCGCCCGGCACCGCGTCCGGACGCCCCACGTCTCCCGAGCGGCGATGTTTTTCGCTGCACACCCCAGCAGGAACTCGGGTTTCAGGCCGAGTCGATGAAGGAGAGGCCCGGAACCGACGCACGCAGTCGCCGCCGCGCCGGTGTCGGTGGCCGTGGGCGGGAATCGAACTCGGGCTCGCCGGGTCTCGTAGAGCAGCGCGCCGAACCGCTTCGCTGCCGTCAGGAATACCGATCGGCACGCGAGGAGCGAGTCGTTGCCGGGCGTTGTGCCGAACCGCGTGCGTGTTACCCCCCCCCCCTCCCCCCCCCCCCCCCACGGCGCAGGACCTCACGCCGGACTACTCGACCGAGTCGCACCAGCTGGACCACGAGAACTATGTCGCCGTGACGCGCAACCGCCGGCGGCGCGCCAAGGCGCTGCTCGACTTCGAGCGCCACGACGACGACGAGCTGGGCTTCCGCAAGAACGACATCATCACGGTACCGCCGCGGGCGACCGCTTATCGGGGTCGCCGCGGCAACCGCTAATCGGCAAGGCGACCCGGTATCGTCAAGGCAAACGGTTATCGGGGTCGCCGCGGCAACCGCTAATCGGCAAGGCGACCCGGTATCGTCAAAGCTAACGGTTATCGGGGTCGCCGCGGCAACCGCTAATCGGCAAGGCGACCCGGTATCGCCAAGGCGACCAGTATCTCCGTGTTGTGACCCCCTTTTTGCTGTGGCAACCGGTATCCCCGTGTTGGCCAGGATCGCCATGGCAACTGGATGCATTAATCATTGTTTGGAGTTAAAAATAATTATTTGGCGTGGAAAAGAAAGCCAACTTCCTTCAATGCTCTATCATGAGGGGAAGGCGGTGGGGGGGCTGGGGTGGGGGGGGGTTGACCGGGGGGGGGGGGGGGGGCGGAGACATAGCAAACCCGTGCACGTTGTCATGGTGAGTGCGCAAGTTGCCGCGGCAACGGCACTGGGTGCCTCGGCAACCGTACGGGAGTTGCCATGGTGACCTCGTAGCAACTGTGCGATGGCTGTTGTGTTGCAGTGGATGTACTGTACCCAGCCGTATTGTGGATGATGATCACCCTTCGTTAATTGTGGAGCAACCTGACCTTGCCGCAGGAATGCGGTATTTGCACCGCTTGATTACAGAGACGACGTGAGCAGGTGTTGTTGTTGTTGTTGTTAGGCGCGGACTGGGTCCTGTCGCTCGAATGTGGCGTTTACTGCCTCTGATCGAAAGCTACCAGTAGTGCTCTTCAAATTGAGAAGATACTGGGGCACGTCATAGGAATGTGGAATTTGCTAGCTCGGAACAATGATGACGATGATGATGAGAATCACCGACGAATGTGTTTTTTTTAAAGGTAATTTGGCCGATCCACCTTAATGTTATGGTAAATGCGCCGCGTGTGTTAATTGTTGATTTGTAGTTGCGGCGTTTTGTAATTCTCCCGGGATGTGGCTGCTTTGGCTTCCAGTTTTGTGTTTTTTTTATTTTCTCTGTTTTGTTTTATTTATTTTCGTGAGTTTGACGGCCCAGGTCACTCTTGCAAATGAGACTTGATTCCTGGTTCGCTAAAGTTCTCACCTCCTGGCTAAACAAAATGAGTGTCAATGAGGTGTAAAAAAAAGTTCAGCATACATACAAACGAACTATTAAACAATTTTTTAATTTTACCAGGTAAGGCTCTTTTTCCCGAAGCCACCTGGCCACACGTGATGATAGCACGACGAAGAAGTGGCTTATCACGTGGAAATGTATAGCAGCCAAATGCTCAAAACTCGATTTTAAATGCGGAGGGAAAAACCGTGTTACGCAGTTGCGAATGTTATCATTATTAAAATAAAAAAAGCTATCGTGCTGTGACGGTTCTACCTGAAGACGGAAGCTTGTGTTGCCTCCGAAACGTCGTGATTTTTATTTTATTTTTATTTTACTTTTATTAATTTTTTACCTACGTGACTTTACCGAAAAAACCTAAGAATATGAATCCTTGCAGTCACGAAAGCTTCAAATCTAGAAGTCATCATTATTCTTGTTATTCACGAGTGTTGATGTTCGTGTCCGCCCTGGCTCAGATCATCTCTCAAAAGGACGAGCACTGCTGGGTCGGAGAGCTCAACGGACTTCGAGGTGAGCGGTGGGGTTCGTCCGTTTAACCAGTCGGTTAGGCGGTCCTCTCGTCGTTTGGAAAGTCGATGGATAAGTCGGTCGATCGGTGAATTAGTCCGGTAAGTCGGCCAAGTCTTCAATCAGTCATTCGGGTAGTCAGTCGATTGTTCGATCACCGAGTCGATCGGCCCGCTCGGTTGCTCTGTGAAGCAGTCAGCCAACCGGTCGCTCGTTGAATCTGTCGATTCCATTCCATCGGTGAGTGAAACCTTTACTGGCGAGGCATTGAATGTTGAAACCGGCCCAGGTTTTTTTTTCTTGCGCTGAACCAGTGCTGCTGGGAGGGAGTTGCGCGTGGCTGCCGCCCACGTAGCTTTTGTCATGTCGAGACCCGCGGGAACAACCGCCCACGACGCGGTGGATCCGTAGCTGATGACGATGACGAGGGTGACAGCGAGGGTGACGACGAGGGTGACGACGAGGGCGACTACGGACATCGTTAATTTGTCCCTGCGCGGTCACGTCTCTTCCCAGGTTGGTTTCCGGCCAAGTTCGTCGAGGTGTTGGATGAACGGAGCAAGCAGGTGGGTATGCGTGCGTGTGGGTGTGCGTGCTTGTGGGCGTGTGTGCGTGTGCGTACGTGCGTGCGGGTGGGTGTGCGTGCGGGTGTGCGTGCGGGTGTGGGCGTGTGTACGTGTGTGCGTGTGGGTGTGCGTACATGTGTGCGTGTGGGTGTGCGTACGTGTGTGCGGGTGTGCGTGTGGGTGTCTGTGCGTGTGGGTGTGCGTGCGTGCGGGTGTGCGTGTGTGCGTGTGGGTGTGCGTACGTGTGTGCGTGTGGGTGTGCGGGTGTGCGTGTGGGTGTCTGTGCGTGTGGGTGTGCGTGCGTGCGGGTGTGCGTGTGTGCGTGTGGGTGTCTGTGCGTGTGGGTGTGCGTGCGGGTGTGCTCTCTAACAGCACTGAGCAGTCTGTTGAGGCTATATGGGGGATCTTTGTCTCTGTGTAGTGTAATTGCGAACATACGTGCCAGTGAAGATGGTTAAAAGTGAGAAAATAAGTGAAGGTGGGGGGGGGTGACATTTTTAAACGAGAGGAACGTTTCAAGTCGGTTTGCATTCATCACAAAAATACACGGGAACCTGGGTGGTTTCTGACTTTTGGGGGGGGGGGGGAATCTATGAGCAATTCTGAAAGAAACCGGTTTCCGTTTAACGAGCCTGATAGTGGCGAAAGGACTTGGCCAAGTGGAGATTGTGTAGGCTCTGTAGTCTTTAGATCGTGTTCGCCTTACGTTGGCTCCACGATGCCACGCAGAGAAAGTGCGTGAAGTGTGTGCGCGAGTACCTGGTGCGACGGTGTAGTAAACATCGCCAGTGGGGAGACAAAGGCAGTGGGGCGTGGTGCTGGCCACCCACCCCGTCCTGGGGCCACAGTGACGGCCTTCATAGGCGCCGCTCGCCTAACAGCACTTGCCCCAACGGTGTGTGAAGGCTACCACCGGGCATGGGCGTGCGGGGCCTTAGTCTCTGCGTGTGCGCGCGTGGCGTGCGCAGTACTCGATGGCGGGGGACGACTCGGTGACGGAGGGGGTGACGGACCTGGTGCGCGGGACGCTCTGCCCGGCGCTCAAGGCCATCTTGGAGCACGGCCTCAAGCGGCCGTCCATCCTGGGCGGGCCCTGCCACCCGTGGCTCTTCATTGAGGAGGTGGGGTGGAGTGGGGCGGGTGGGGCGGGGGGTGTACGCACACACGCCAACGGGCGCGTACACACGCTTGCACTTACACGCGTGCGCACGTACGAAGACAAAGATCTCCCCGTGTAGCCTTGACAGACTGTTGGGGCAAGTGCTGTTAGCGAGCAACTCTGAAGGCCGGCACGGCGCACGAGGGGGTGGGTGGTCAGCACCACGCCCGACCGCCTTTGTCTCCCCTGTGGTGATGTTTACACACCGCACCAGGTACTCATTTCAGGCTGAGTCGACCTGGCGGAGGCCCACGACCGGTTCAGATAATCGTCACTGGTGTCGGCCGTGAGCGGGAATCGAAGTCGGGTCGCCGGGTTCGTAGCGCAGCGCGCTAAACCGCGTGCGTACACGTGCGTACACGTGCGTACACGTGCGCAAGCACGTACACACGCAGGGCCCCTTCTCCACCCCTCTGTTATTGCTTGAGGGCGACCGCCTCTCAACTGCCCATTCGCCTCAAAGTACACCTAGCCTGGCACTTGCCAACAAGCCTCACCCGATCGCCCCGCCTCTTCCGATGACGTCACCTCTCTCTCTCTCTTTCCTTCCTCGTGACGTCATCCTCACACTTTAGCCTAAGATCGCGCGAGTATTGACAACCTCGCTTGCCGTAGGTGTCGGCTCGACGTGTGTGTACATACAAGGCCGTTGTGTTCTCCCGCCCCGCTCCGGGGTGTCCCCCTCCCCCCATCCCGGCAGGCGGCGAGCAAGGAGGTGGAGAAGGACTTTGAGTCGGTCTACTCGCGACTCGTGCTGTGCCGCACCTACAGGTGGGCACAGGCGCTACTCGCCGAGAGACACGGGCAGCGTGACCCCCCCCAGCGTGACCCCCCCAGTGTGACACCCTGCGTGACCCCCCCAGTGTGACACCCTGCGTGACCCCCGGTGTCACACCCTGCGTGACCCTCAGCGTGAAATTGCAGTGAATCCTGCTTCGACCCGTCTTGCCCTAACAGTCTGTTAAAGGCTATATGGGGGATCTCTGTCTTTATACGTGTGTGTGGGGAGGGGTGGTGCAGCAGTTAGCGCGCTGCACTACGAACCCGGCTACCCGAGTTCGATTCCCGCTCACGGCCAACAACGGTGACGATTATCTGAACCTGTACTGGGCCTCCCGTAGGTCGACTCGGCCTCAAATGAGTACCTGGTGCAGTGTGTAAACATCGCCACTGGGGAGACAAAGGCGGCCGGGAGTGGTGCTGGCCACCCACCTCCTTGAGTGCTGTGCCGCCTTTCATAGGTGCTCGCTAACTGCACTTGCCCCTACAGTTTGTTGAGGCTATATGGGGGATCTTTGTTGCATGTGTATGCGTGCATCTCAGTCAATCCACCCATGGCACCTGGATCTGTCCCGTGACCTCCTGCCAGTGGGTGTTCAACACTTCACGTGGCCTCAACGTGCACATAGCCTGGCGCAAGCGCCGTGGTGACGTCACCGCCACTTAGTGGCGAATGGCGGTTGTTGTTGTTGTGTCTGTGGAGCGGTGGTGTAGTGGTTATCTCACTGCGCTACGAACCTAACGACCACCTGTAATTGATGCCTGGCTATGGCCAGCGTGAGTGGTGGTTGTTCTAACCGGTGCTGGCGTGGCGTGGCCTGGTACAGGCTGGACGAAGATGGTAAAGTTCTCACCCCGGAAGAGCTCCTGTACCGGGTGAGTCCATGAAATCTTTGTCTTACGTTGGCTCCACGAGCCACACAGAGAAAGCGTGTGTGAGTGTGAGTGTGCACCTGGCGCGGTGTGTAAACATCGCCACTGGACGCCACCCCCACGTGTGCCGTGCCAGCCTTCATAGGTGCTCGCTAACAGCACTTGCCCCAACAGTCTGTTAAGGCTACCTCTGTCTTTGTGCACACATGCCTGCCAGCCTTAATAGGTGGTCGCTAACAGCACCGTGTGCGCGTGTGTGCAGGCGGTGCAGTCTGTGAATCAGTCACATGACACGGCGCATGCACAGATGGACGTCAAGGTCCGCTCGCTCATTTGCATCGGCCTCAAGTGAGTGATGGAAACGGAGATGACGATGACGACGACGATGACGACGACGACGATATGTGATGGTAATTATGATGTCAGTGACGACGATTGTCACGTACGGGGAAATTTAATTCACCGGGAGAATCTGTGGCAATACGGAGTAAATAACTTTTGTATTGACGACAGATTGGACACGGAAGGGTATGGTCATTGTTCAGTGTGGGACTAACTCCTCACCAAAGCGAAATACTTCTCTCCACAACGTCCCGTGAAATACAGATGCGTGCGTGCGTGCGTGTGTGTGTGCGTGTGTGTGCGTGCGTGTGTGTGTGTGCGCGTGTCTGTGTGTGTGTGCGTGTCTGTGTGTGCACGTGTGTGTGTGTGTGTGTGCGTGTGTGTGTGCGTGTCTGTGTGTGCACGTGTTTGTGTGTGTGTGTGCGTGTGTGTGTGTGCGTGTGTGTGCGTGTGTGTGTGCGTGTGTGCGCGTGTGTGTGTGCGTGTGTGTGTGTGCGCGTGTCTGTGTGTGTGTGCGTGTCTGTGTGTGCACGTGTGTGTGTGTGTGTGTGCGTGTGTGTGTCACCATTAGCGCCATAGCGCTGTTGCTCATGCGTCATGATGTTCATGGTGATAGTTTTGCTTCTAATGCTGACGATGAGGGTGTTGACTTCGTGTGCCTGTGACCACGTGTGCCACCGACCTTGGGTGCCCCTGACCCCATGACCCCGCGTGCCCCCTGACCCCGCGTGCCCCCTGACCCCGCGTGCCCCCTGACCCCGCGTGCCCCCTGACCCCGCGTGCCCCCTGACCCCGCGTGCCCCCTGACCCCGCGTGCCCCCTGACCCCGCGTGCCCCCTGACCCCGCGTGCCCCCTGACCCCTGTGTCCGTGCAGCGAGCAGGTGCTCCACCTGTGGCTGGAGGTGCTGTGCTCGAGTGTTCTCACCGTAGAGAAGTGGTACCAGACGTGGTCGTTCCTGCGCAGCCCCGGCTGGGTACAGATCAAGTGCGAACTTCGGTACGTGTGTGCATGCGTGCGTCTGTGTGCGTGTGCGTCTGTGTGCGTGCGTCTGTGTGTGTGCGTCTGCGTGCGTGCGGTTAGTGCACTAGCTTGCAAACCCGACGAGCCGAGTTCGATCCCCGCTCACGGCCACCAACACCGGTGATGATTATCTGAACCGGTTCCTGGGCCTCCCCTAGGTCGACTCGGCCTCAAAGGAGGTACCGGGTGCGATGTGTCGTAAACACCGCTACTTGGGAGACGAAGGACACCCACCCCCTCGTGTTTTGTTCCGGCCTTCATAGGTGCTGCTCGCTAACAGCACTTGCCCCAACGGTCTGTTGAGGCTATACACTGGGGTCGCTGGCGGGTTGGCCGTGAGTGGTTATCGAACTCGGGCCGCCAGGATTTTGTAGCGCCGTGCGCTCCCCTACGATAATAAACACACAGCGAGACACGCACCACAAATGGGTTTCTGAGTCAATGTTCTGAGACTGGTCGCCATCACCAGTGTGGGTGTGTTGGCTACGTACGTACACACACGTAAATGTGAATGTGTGCGACAAAGGGGAGCCGTAGTGTAGCGGTTAGCGTGCTACACTGTGAACTTGGGAACCTAAGTTTGATTCACAGCCAACACCAGTGGCGATTATTTGAACCGATCTTGAGACAAAGACGGCCGGGTGTGGTGTTGTCCACCCACCCCCTCGTGTGCCGTGCCGCCTTTCATAGGTGCTTGCTAACCGCACTTACCCCTACAGTATGTTGAGGCTATATGGGGGATCTTTGTCTTTGTGTGACTCGCTGTCTTTTCTCCGTGTGTGATGACCCATTGCCACCACCCCCGCCGCCCCCAGGGTTCTCTCCAAATTTGCGTTTAATCTCTCGCCCGACTGGGAGCTTCCTCTCAAGAAGGAGGTACGTGTGTGCGTGTGTGCGTGTGCGTACGTACGCGTGATTATGCATGTGTGAGTACGATCGTGTGCGTACGTGTACGTACATGTACGTACGATGTGGTGCAATCGGCCAGTCATCTCAGTCAGGCAACCCGTGGCACCTGCTGGGTCCGTCCCGTGACCTCATTCCAGCGGGCATTCGACACTTCACGTGGCCTTAAAGTGCACATAGCCTGGCACGAGCGCCGTGGTGACGTCACCGCCACTTGGTGCTGAACCGCAGCTGTTGTTGTTGTGTGCATGTGTTGTTGTTGTTGTGTGCATGTTGTTGTTGTTGTGTGCATGTGTTGTTGTTGTTGTGCATGTGTTGTTGTTGTGTGCATGTGTTGTTGTTGTTGTTGTGTGCATGTGTTGTTGTTGTTGTGTGCATGTGTTGTTGTTGTTGTGTGCATGTGTTGTTGTTGTTGTGTGCATGTGTTGTTGTTGTTGTGTGCATGTGTTGTTGTTGTTGTTGTTGTGTGCATGTGTTGTTGTTGTTGTTGTTGTGTGCATGTGTTGTTGTTGTTGTTGTGTGCATGTGTTGTTGTTGTTGTTGTGTGCATGTGTTGTTGTTGTTGTTGTGTGCATGTGTTGTTGTTGTTGTTGTGTGCATGTGTTGTTGTTGTTGTTGTGTGCATGTGTTGTTGTTGTTGTTGTGTGCATGTGTTGTTGTTGTTGTTGTGTGCATGTGTTGTTGTTGTTGTTGTGTGCATGTGTTGTTGTTGTTGTTGTTGTTGTGCATGTGTTGTTGTTGTTGTTGTTGTGCATGTGTTGTTGTTGTTGTTGTGTGCATGTGTTGTTGTTGTTGCTGTGTGCATGTGTTGTTGTTGTTGCTGTGTGCATGTGTTGTTGTTGTTCTTGTTGTGTGCATGTGTTGTTGTTGTGTGCATGTGTTGTTGTTGTTGTTGTGTGCATGTGTTGGTGTTGTTGTTGTGTGCATGTGTTGTTGTTGTTGCTGTGTGCATGTGTTGTTGTTGTTGTGTGCATGTGTTGTTGTTGTTGTTGTGCATGTGTTGTTGTTGTTGTGTGCATGTGTTGTTGTTGTTGTTGGTGTGCATGTGTTGTTGTTGTTGTTGTGTGCATGTGTTGTTGTTGTGCATGTGTTGTTGTTGTTGTTGTGTGCATGTGTTGTTGTTGTTGTGCATGTGGGGAGCGGTGGCGCAGCGGTTGGCGTGCAGCGCTGTGAACCCGGCGACCCGAGTTTGATTCCCGTGCACGGCCAACACCGGTGAAGATTATCTGAACCGGTCATAGGCTTCCCCTAGGTCGACTCAGCCTAAAATGAATACCAGGTGCGGTGGGTAAACATCGCCACTGGGGAGACAAAGGCGGTGGGGCGTGGGGCGCTTGCCCCAACAGTTTGTTAAGGCATCATAGTCTCATTACCCAGCATGCATGCGTGTGTGTGCATATTCTCCCGATTATAAGATGCTCCGTGAAGTAAGATGCACCTCAAACGTGCACCTGGTGCAATAACGTGATACAGATCTGGTCACATGTACACTGTACACGAACATTCAAAAGACAAAGATCCCCTATATAGCCTTTACAGACTGTTGGGGAAAGTGCTGTTAGTGAAGGCCAGCACAGCACACGAGGGTGTGGGTGGCCAACACCACTCCTGGCCGCCTTTGTCTCCCTAGTGGCGATGTTTACATATTGCACCAGGTACTAATTTGAGGCTGAGTCGACCTAGGGGAGGCCCAGGACCGGTTCACATAATCGTCACTGGGGTTGGCCGTGAGCGGGAATCGAACTCGACGCGAGTGTACATGTGACCAGCGTCCGAACCACGACACTACCGCTCCCGAACACACACACACAGACACACACACAGACACACACACAGACACACACACAGACACACACACAGACACACACACAGACACACACACAGACACACACACACAGACACACACACAGGCACACAGACACACACGCACACAGACACACACACACAGACATACACGCGCATCGTAAGACGCGCCTCCAAATTTTGCTTTAATACCGGGGGGAAATGAGTGTCTCATAATTCATCGAGTACGGAACACATTCCTGCGGAGGGAGCTGGTAGGAACGTTGGGTTGCTCGGTCAATGGCCAGGGTCAACGGCCGCGTGGTGTATTCCGAAAATATGGCCGACTGTGAGGGCGGGCACAAGTCGGCGTGAGTAGGTTAAACTTTGAGTTTTATAAGGGCACCACGGGATGACCAGCCCCTCCCCACCCAGCCCCACCCCTCCCACCCTCCCCACCCAGCCCCTCCCCACCCTCCCCACACAGCCCCTCCCTCCCCACCCTGCCCCTCCCCACCCTCCCCACCCAGCCCCTCCCCACCCTCCCCACCCAGCCCCTCCCTCCCCACCCAGCCCCTCCCTTCACGAGGGACGGACGGACACAATAATCCCCTGTGGGCTGGTGGAACCAGGTGGTTCCTACCAGTAATAGCTCAAGTCACAGCCAGTAGCGCTTCATGAAATTGATTAATAATGTTGAATATTGAATGTTGAATTCCAGCTTCGTGGTTTCATTGCCTGCGGAAGGAAGATAATTGGCGTGGCTATCGATTGAAACGTCGCGTTATCCAATTGAGATGAATTCAGTTGTGGGAATCGGTAACAGTCGACACTGAAACGGTAACAATCGGCGCGTTGTTAAACGCGTTGTTAATGTATTTGTATGGAAAAATGTTGAGCTTCTTTCATGCCATACACAGCCAACCGTGCTAATCGGAGGTGTAAGGGAAGGACAACAAACTAAACACAACAAAGACAATGATCAACTCAGACCCAGAACAAGTCTGGTGTCTAACACTCGCCGATGGGAAATAATGTTAATCTATAGGTCGATGGGTAAACATTTAATTAGTTTTTCCAGCAACATGTTGACTGAACAAGGCAATACCTGGATGGGTTTGACTTCGCTGGATCTAACCAGCAACGAAACAGCATCGTAAAAAACCAACGCCACTTTTGTTACGGGGTGGTTTGCAGATGCAGACACCCATAAACAGCTACGCTCGCCCAAAATTGTGGGAGCTGCGCACACCACGTGACGGTTTAATTAGTCTGGCCGCGTCGGGTGGTGGAGGTCTTACTCGACAACGACAACAACAATCTTCAGATCATGACCATGGCCTTCACCTCAACAACAAAAAAACCGGCGACACGCGGCGATGAACGTCGGCCGCCCGCCCACGTCGTGCGGACTCTCGCGCCACGGTGAGGGCGTCTCCGTGGGAGACGGAGTGGACAGCAGCGGCGGCGGCGGCTCCTCGTGCTGTCCGTACGTTCACTGTCCGTACGTCTGTCCGTGCGCTCCAGGACAAGGACACTCGTCCGCTCAAGGAGGGCATCCAGGACATGCTCGTCAAGCACCACCTCTTCAGCTGGGACATCGACGGCTAGGAGTTGGGGGGAGGGGCGGCCCTCTCACGTCGTCTCGACCCCTCACCTTTAACCTCTCAACTGCCGCCCCCCCCCCCCCGCCCGCGCCACACAAAACAAGTGAACCCAACCCACAGCTTAGTCCGCAACTTTCTCTGTGTGTGTGCCTCCCCGGCTTGTGCTGCCCCTCTCCTCGCCGCCCAACAGTTTCCCATCATCCTTAGCAGCTGCCGCCACCCCCTCACTCTCAAGATCAACCCTCGCGCCACCTTAACCCTAAAACGCAGCCGATTCTTGATTGTACAGCCTTAATAATAATAATAATTTATAAATTTAGAAAAATCACAAAAGCCCTTTTTTTTATTCGTACGGGAGAGCCCCGCTGAGTCCCGAGACTCAGCGGGGGTTTCCGGCCACATCGGGATGATCAGCCAATATCTTTACAGTATTGAGTAGACGGGGGGGGGGGGGGGGGGGGGGGGCGCGCTTGTAGGGGGGAGCGATGGCGAGATGTTGACTACCTCGCCTGGTATGCAGGAGGTCGCGGGTTCGATCCCGACCCTGACGCCTGCTGCTGTGTATTTGGACTTTGCGGTGTCTCCCTCTCCCCGCGGTCGCATGGGCTTTTTTCTCCAGGGTCCTCCGGCTTTTCCCTCCGCATTGAGAATCGGCCTCGCGTGCTCACAGTATTTGGCCGCGATAAATTTGCATGTGATAAGCCACTACGTCGAGCTATCATTTGTGATAGCCAGGTTGCTTCTGAAAAAGAGCGACCTGGTAAAACAGAAACAAGCCCAAAAAACGCCTCGCTTTACGATTCGGCCGGCGACCTACGGCCTACTTTGTGTACTGCTGCCTGCAAGTGCTGCCCCCCCCCCCTTAAACCCCACTCACCCGCCCCCCCCCCCCCCGAGCTGCCTCCTCCCTGCACGGCCTGGCCTGGGGGACGAGGGGGCACGCCTGAGAGGAAACGAAACTCTGCGAGGAGTCTGCGGATAATTCGCCGCCACCGCTGCCGCATCATAATCATCGCAAACGCTGCGCACGGACGATGTTCACAAACGTATTCCACCGCCTCTCTCGCTCGCACGCACTTGTCCCCCCTGTCCTGAGCCCCCTGGTGGAAATTCCACAATACTATGGCGGTGACCGGCAGGACCTTAATTTCAGCAACACAACAATAGCAGCCACAGCGGCGGGGGTAGCAGCGACCGGCTATTGACCTCCCTATTCTACATGGGGCATCATCCCACAGAAGATCGTGGTGGCGGTGGCGATGATGGTCATGAAGATGACGGTGATAATCGTGAAAACGATTACTTGTAATGACGATGGCAACAAGGCTGATGAAGGACATGATGATGATGATGGTGATCGTACATATGACGACTCAAAGATGATGGTGGAGACACTTGGCCCCAGTGACCTTCGCGACGCAAACCTCCGCTCCAGAATGAACATTGCGACGCTTCGCTAGTGCCACGTGCGCGCACGTGCGTGCGGAGAGTAACGCGCGGCGCGTTACGGCGACGCGGTTCAGTATTAGGAAATGAGAAGCGGGGGTTTGACGGCGTTAAAACCTCGGCGGAGGACGGACGGTCGCGTCGCCCGGATCCGGACGGCTCCATCCCGGGATTAACCCTCAGGGGGGGGCACCGCGTCTTCTACGAATCGGCGGGCCCGGAAAATACTTTCTCGCACGGCACACGGCATCCCAGCGTCCCTCTCTCTGCCTGCGGCTGCGGCTGCTGCTGCTGCTCAAGTGCTACCTACTCCCAGTTCTGCCGACCACCTAAACGAAAATATTCAGTGAGGGCGTAAGTTCACGGGGCGAGAGGATTTGTGTGAATTCCGTGTTCCCGCGCGGTCCGATCCTGTTTTTTTTTTTCCCAGAGAGCACTTGGGCCACTTCAGCCACGGGATAGTCGAGGTTGGCATCCATGGTGGAAACCCTCCCTGGTCAAGATCTGAACCTAACAGGGTGCTGCTCGTGTGCCGGTCAAATCCTGGTGCTCGACTCGGCTTGACGATGGCACACGGAGCTGCCGGAGAGACCGGAGATCCCAAAGAGCTGGAATGGATTCTGATCTCCCCCCCCCCACCACCCTCCATCTGGCGAGGCGGTGGGGTGGGGGGCAGTGAGTTTTTCTGAACGGGGAAATGTAGTGGAGTTTTGAAAGTAGGGTGACGGAGAGAAACTGGATTTAATGTATAAAATATATCGTAGCGCTTAACGTTGACACTTTAGTTGTTTAAAGAATTTTGTATGTGTTTTTTTGGTTTTCGGATTTAGCGTTGCGTGCGTTGCGCTTGGCTGTGGCTACATGTGGCGTTGGCAAAGGGATTCGGGTTTTTTTTGGTGACGGTTGCAAAGCAATGCACCCCCCCTCCTCCTCCTCCCCGGGGGCCGATTAAGTTATGATGCAAAGCAGAAGCGGTAGCAGTGCCGAACAGAATGAAGGGGGGGCACAAGGAGCGGAGTAGCCGAGAGATGGATTCACCCTCCGGTGAATTCGTTGGGTGTTAGACGAGGAAGTCGAGGGGGGTGGGATAATTGGTTGGGTTAGACCAGGGGGGGTCGGCGAGCACTACAACACGAGGAGCCATTTTTTTTATTCGGTCAACTAAATATTTCGAGGGCGGCAATGCACGTGGTCCTTAATCAATAACATCACGAAGCGGTTCCTTCATGAGCCACATGCAGCTCCAGAGCCGCAGGTTGCCCGTCCCTGCCCATGGTGAACTGGGGACTGCCATGGTAAACTGGAGTCCCATGGTAAACTGGACTACCATGGTAAAATGGGGACTTCCATTGAGAACTGGACTCCCATGGTAAACTGGGGACTTCCATGGTGAACTGGGGACTTCCATGGTGAACTGGGGACTTCCATGGTGAACTGGAGTCTCGTAAACTGGACTACCATGGTGACCTGGGGACTCCCATGGTAAACTGGACGTCCATGGCCAGGGCTCGGCAACCAAAATAACGAGACATTTTTTCGAATTTCAAGAGCCGCACTGCAGTCCTTGAAGAGCCACGTGGCGCGGCTCTGGCGCGGCAGGTCGCCCACCCCCCTGAGTGTGACGAGGTGGAGGAAGCGAGTTCGGAGGCGGGCGGGGTGAGCGGGGAGAGACAAAGTGCCGGGGGGTGATAGCGCTGCCTGCACCTCCGTCGACCCCGATGGCGGCATCGAGGGCGCCAGTGTTGGTTTCTCTGCGGCACTCGTTGACGTTCTTGCAAGGGGCTCTCACTGACTCCCCCCCCCGCCCCGCGCCTTCGCGCACGCGAACTCCGCGGGTCTCTGACAGAGGTCGCAAACGGGTTTTGATTCCTTACCTGTACCCGGCCGCACCAGGGTCGCAAACGGGTACCCGTACCCATACCCGGCCGGGTACGGGTAGCCGGGTATCGGGTAGGGTACGGGTATCGGGTACCCGGTTGCGACCTCTGGTCTCTGATCTGTGGCGGTTACATTGGCGACGCGACCGAGGCTCTCGCTCGCTCGCTCGAGAAAAGTAAATCGATGTCAGCTGGCTGGCTCTCTCTCTCGCTCGCTCATTCGGGCCACGTGGAGGCACTCCATGCGCAGATGCTGGCCTTCATTTAGCAGTGCATTGACCGCGGCTGATTGATTATGTACTGCACGTTGAACTTCCTTCGCGCTGTACGTAGCCAACCGCGCTAATCGGAGGTGCGGAGGAATGGCAAACTTAACGCAAAAATCGGTTGTAGAGGAATTCGTTTTCACTCGAGATGATGAATTTAGACGCGCGTAGTGTCTTCCCAGTGTCGGAAGTGCGTCCCAGAGGGCTGCAGAAAACGCGTCTGGAGGCGCGGCGCGGGTGATCGTCTCGTTTCGATGGCCAGCGACAAGTCGCCACTGCGAGCGTGACCCGGAGTTCGATGACGGTGATTGTTGTTTTTGTATGGAAGCTGGGAAACGCCGCGCAAACAGCGGACGTGATATCCGGTTGCTGCACGTGGCAGGCTTTGGTTGTTTACAGTCGTAAGTTGGATCCGTGGTGGTGGTGGTGGTGACGGTGGTGGTGGTGACGGTGGTGGTGGTGACGGTGGTGACGGTTGTGCAATGGTCCCGGTGGTTTAAGTTAAAAAGCGGAGTGGACTTTCCGCGGCAATGCTGTTGCAAATGCAAATGTTGGGTCTACGTCCGTTTTCGTTGTGTGGCGATGCTGTGCGAGTGAGAATGAGTGTGTGTGTGTGCGTGTAGCCAGCCGCCTTAATCGGAGGTTCAGAACGACAAGCGAAGGCAAAAACAAGGTCCTAAAGAAAGTGAGTTTTCAATCTGGAAGATTTCAAAGTGCATCGCCTCCGGTGGCTTCCGAATGTCGGAAGGGAGGAGCGCTGCACACGGACAACGACGGAGCGTGATGATCATGGGCAGCGATTAATTAGACACTATGTAGCACGATTTTTGTTCCTGTTATTTTTAAAATGCGTATGCCTAAAAAGTATAGAAAATGGCTATTAATCCCCACAAACTTTGCTTTTGTGACCAAGACTTTATGTGAACGAATGACACACATGCACACGTTTTCTCATTGAAAATATGTACATTTCAAAATATCTCTGTCCTGGTCACAAAAGCAAAGTTTGTGAGGATTAAAAGCCATTTGCTGTACTCTTGAGGCATAAGCAATTAGGAAATAACACTTACTACCCAGGAACAAATTTTTTTTGTTTTTGTTACACAGTGTTACCAATCGTTCGTGCCAAGATCATAACAACTTGATTTGAAGCTTTCGTGACTGCAGGAATTACTCTTATTGCTCTCTCTATTGAAGGCCTCGACACAGAGGCATTGGGTCTCTGTGTGTCTATGTTGTGTGTGTCTCTGTGTGTCTCTCTCTGTGTGTCTCTGTGTGTGTGTCTCTGTGTGTGTCTCTCTGTGTGTCTATGTTGTGTGTCTCTCTCTCTGTGTGTGTCTCTCTCTGTGTGTCTCTCTCTCTGTGTGTGTCTCTCTGTGTGTGTCTCTCTGTGTGTGTCTCTCTGTGTGTCTATGTTGTGTGTCTCTCTCTCTCTGTGTCTCTCTCTCTGTGTGTCTCTCTCTCTGTGTGTCTCTCTCTCTGTGTGTCTCTCTCTGTGTGTGTCTCTCTGTGTGTCTATGTTGTGTGTGTCTCTCTGTGTGTCTCTGTGTTGTCTCTCTCTGCTTGTGTGTCTGTCTGTGTGTCTCTCTCTGTGTCTCTGTGTGTGTCTCTCTCTGTGTGTCTATGTTGTGTGTCTCTCTCTGTGTGTCTCTCTGTGTGTCTGTGTGTGTGTCTCTGTGTGTGTCTCTCTGTGTGTCTCTCTGTGTGTCTCTCTCTGTGTCTATGTTGTGTGTCTCTCTCTCTGTGTGTCTATGTTGTGTGTCTCTGTGTTGTGTGTCTCTGTGTTATCTCTCTCTGCTTGTGTGTCTGTCTGTGTGTCTCCGTGTCTGTGTTTTGTCTCTCTCTCTAAAATGTAGTTCTCCCTGATGACGGTTGATTGTGTTGCAATCGAAACGTCGAACTCTATTATTTAATTTATTTTCTTTCTACGTGACTTTACCGAAAGAAACGAAGAGTCATAACAACTGGTGATTCCTATAATAATGATGATGATGACAATGATGACACCCTCATACTGTTATTATTTTACCGCATTCTCCGGATAGTGAGCAGCGACTTTATTTTGTCCCAGCGTCCCGATTTTGTACCGGCTACTTGGTGAGTTTCCATTTTACACTCCGCGCTTCCCCTGATGGGTCTGGGTTGAACACAAGGTGAGCCCCCGAGCGCTTGCGGGTGCATCTTACTTGACAGAGCTGTCTTATAGCCGGAACAGCAGCGTGATGAAGACGAAGAAAATATCGAACACCCAATTGATGGTGACGGTGACGGTGGTGGTGGTGATAACACTGTAACCAGCGCCCTCTATAGGGGGGTGTGGGGCGGCAAAATCATCATCTTGACCTATCCTGGAGGAATCCGATGAGCTATGAAGCTGTTTTGTCACAGATGTCCAGCCGGGGGGCGCCGGGTCATAAAGTTACAACAACAAACAATACAACAAACGCCGCGATCGGAGTGCGTAGCATAGACAAAGCAAGCAAATCACTGTGAATAAAAGTCAACGATTGTTATTGTTTTACAAGTTTAAACCCCACTGAGTTGTTTCAGCTTACACGCCATGACGTCAAAGCGCGGGGCGACCCCCTCCCCCCCCCCCCAAATTGCGGGGCCCTGGGCGTTCTCCCCGATTCGCTGTCTACCCTCGGCACGGCCATCCGATGTTCGCGATTGGCGCTTCGTCGTGGCCGCGAGGGGGTTTCGCGTTGCGGGAGGGACGACTGCACGCGGGTCCAGAGCAGAGGTCGCAACCGGGTACCCGATACCCGTACTCTACCCGATACCCGGCTACCCGTACCCAACCGGGTACGGGTACGGGTACCCGTTTGCGACCCTGGTGCGGCCGGGTACGGGTAGGCCGTGAGTCACTGGTGAGTAACCGTTTGTCACTCATTTCTAGTAGGGTAGGGTACGGGTACCCGTACCCATTTGCGACCCTGGTGTGGCCGGGTACGGGTAAGGAATCAAAACCCGTTTGCGACCTCTGGTCCAGAGACTTTGCAGACTTGGAGGAGTGATGGTGTCTCCGTTATGTTTGTACGTACGGGAGAACTTCTTTCGCACCGTAACGTAGCCAACCAAATGAGAGGTGCGGGGAGGATGATGATGTGTGTGCAAATGGACCTTTGCGGCGACGGAGAGAAGAGGGGTGGTGGTGTTGGTGGTGGTGTTTGTCAACAAGATTTTCGTTCAATCCGTGCGTTGATTTTGGTTAATTTTGAGCGACGGCGCTGGTCATGC